>NC_139257.1:44265390-44563416 GCF_977018435.1 Lepisma saccharinum | reverse complement strand
GCAAAATAATCCAACAGTTATTTTTAGTGACTTTTTATTTTATCTGCAACTTTTCATCCTGTTTTCCTCGAACTTTTTCAAGCTTACCCTAGATACACTTACAACACACAGCCTCAAATGGCTAGTCACTCTAATCTTCTATCGACGTGTGAGGTTGTGTATTGTATGTGTAAGCAATAACTGTGAACAGCATGTAGTTCACATGTGAAAATTGTCTACCACCTTGCACTGGTGATAATCATACGGTAACAGTGTACCAATATCCAACAATAACTTGCATTTGACAGTATCGCCTCTTTCTTGTAATGGTTTCTGCCAAAAAAGAAAATTATGATCAAACTATGCACAGAGATATGATGACAGGAACAAGAATGTAAAAAGTTCTCTAAGCATCAATTCAACTCATATTTGAACAGTGAAGCCAGTAACAATATCCATATGGCCTTTACATGCATTTGTAAACATAATTTAAGTACATTCTTCATTCCACAGATAAGACGGAGAAAGATGTCGAGAGAGAGCAGAGCCTGGTGGACCAGTGGGTGAGCTTGACAGAGGAACGGAACGTTGTTCTTGTCCCATCGGCTGGGTCGGGAATCCCAGGAGCCCTGGCTGATTGGGAGCCCCCAGGAGGCATGGAAGCTCACATTCCTGTGTTATTTCTTGATCTCAATGGTAGGTTCCAGTAATTTTACCAATCCAATATTTCCATAAATAACCTGCAATTTAGTGTAAAATTCTGCTATTTTGTTATATTGTTATTTAGTATAAACATTATAAATCATGTAGCTTTGTTTTGTAAAGTAAATTTCAACTGCCTACATGCATTAATTATTGATTGAACCAGATCCAATATAGCTGATCGTTTATTTGTGACAAAACATTTGATCTCATTCCTGCCATATTTTTAATTTATTTTCTAGATGTATATTTTCTACTAGGGATGGGGCATATTAATCGGTACTCTTTCAGTATCAGCTGATATAGGCATATCGGTGTATCGTGAAACTTACCGATTATTTTACCGATCCAATGTATTTATAAATATCTTAAAATTTAATGCAATATTGTGCCATTTTGTTATAATTTTTATGTATATAAAAATATAATCTCTACCCTATACCTTTTTTAAAAGTAAAGGTCGAAATATACAGCTTCTTTTCCATTGCAAAAGTTTAGTGTATAAGTTAACGTACATTTATTAAGGAGATCAGTGAATCATTTGGAATTTTATATCGGATCAGTAGAGTATCAGTGTCTGTAAATTTTATTTATTTATTTATTTATTTCACCTATAACAGAGCTTTCGCTCCAATTACAATAGGCTTACATATATATTTTAAACAATTAAAAGAATATAATTCTAACAATACAAAACAAAAGAAGAATAATGAGAGCAAAACTACAATAATAAAGAACACGAACACAAGTATTCTAGAGAACATAAATCAAAAAGGCATAATTGTATTCAGAAACATACCCATGTACACAGAAAACATGTATAATTATTTATTCATGATATTCTTCAAAGGACGGACAGGAATTGCATGAATGGCATAGCGAAATCCGTGTCTCCACCGTTACTGACTATTTCATTATGTTTAATACATAGTCTTAGAATGGGTGAATTCTGGTGTTCTGTTTGAATTGGATTTACTGTAATAAAAAGGCTGCCTGAACCGTAACATGTCTTTCTTAGCATTAAAGTTTAATGTCTGGAGGAGCCTTGGACTGTCGACGAGACCGTTGACTAACTTATATAAAAATAATTGATGTGATACTACTCTCCTTTCGTACAGAGGTGTAACGTTGAATTCTCGTGAGTAGTTGTTTATATGATACATTATCCTGAAAAGACGATCTTTTGTGCTTTTTGTAATATAAGTAACGAACAAATTTCTTCTGCATTCTTTCTATCTTTTTGCTATTACATTGTGTGTAAGGTGACCAGACTACACTTGCATATTCTAATTTGGTTCGAACAAGGCAATTAAACAGGCTTGTCAGAGCTCTTTCATTATGCATGTCTTGTGAACTTCTAATTAGGAACCCTAACGTTCTGTAAGCATCATTACAAATCTGTACATTATGTCTGTATCGGTATTGGTCAAAATTTCATATCCGCCTATCCTTATTTTCTACATATGCTATCCAAGGAAATAAAGAAATTCAAATTATTATAAATTGTAGGGATGCGACCGATTAATCGGTACTCTATCGGTATCAGCCGATATCGGTAAAATTATCGATTATTTTACCGATCTAATATATAGATAAATAAAATATCTGCTAGTTGCAAATTTTATGGATAATCTTGATGCCCTACTTTCTAAAAAACTAAATGTCAAAATATTCAACTTCTGTTGCACTGCAGTCACCTTGAAACACACATTTATTAAGGAGGTCAATGAATCTTTCCGATTCTTCAAGGACCATTTCTAATTTCATATCGGTTCGGTAGAATATCGGTTATCGGTATCGGTAAATTTTATATCGGTACTTTATAGGTATCGGCCAAAATTTCATATCGGCCCATCCCTAATAAATTGTAGGGATGGGACCAATTAATCGGTATTCTATCGGTATCGGTTTATCGGTAAAATTACCGATTATTTTACCAATCCGATATATCGATAAATATCTGATAGTTTAGTGCAAAATTCTGCCGTTTTGTTGTAATTTTTATGGATAATCTCCATGCCCTACTTTATTAAAAAGTAAATGTCTAAATATGCAATTTCTCTTGCACAACAGTCACTTTGAAACACACAGTTTTTAAGGAGGTCAAAGAACTTTTCAGGTTCTTCCACGACCATTTCTAATTTTATATCGGTTATCGGTAAATTTTATATCGGTACTTTATCAGTATCGGCCAAAATTTCATATCGTCCCATATATATATAAAGTTATTAAAATTTTCGTGATTTCTGATTTCGCAGTAGTTACATCCTTGTAGTTTTCATTTAATCAAATATTTCATGCACTGTAGTCCATGAAACATTTATCTGATCTTTTTTTGAATCACATTCTATTTTGTGATTACCCATAACTTGATTTTTTCCAGCTGATGATCTGTCAACTCACCAATCAGGAGAAGAGGTTTCGATCACCGGTGTGAATTCCATTCTCCCCAAAGAACACGGAGGGAAGTTCTTCAACCTTCCCATCATTAAGCACTTCGAGAAAGATGTGTGCGCTGTAGCAGCATGGGATTCATCAATACATGACAGCTTATATTTAAATAGAGTTACTGAAGGTAACGAGGGAGACTAATGCAGTTTATAAATTCAAAAGCAATATAGAATTTTAATTTGTTGAGGAAGTGTATAAGAACAGGGATTCCAGAAATTAAATGTAAATTGTGTCACAAATTTGAAAAATTGACAGAATTAAGAAGTCTGTTGAAACTGGAGAAGCATTATGAGATATTCTGTTCTTATACACTTATATTTACGCATGTATAATGCGCACCCTGGTTTTTGATAGGGAAAGGTGACAAATAATTATATCTCGTATATAATGCACAATACAATCCAGGTTCAAGAAATGGGTTTAGTTGTGGGTCATAAAGCTGTTGCTATGGCGATCAACAGTGAATGGCATCATTCCTATTCAATGAGTCACCTGTTGCTATGTGGACCAGAAGGAGAATATACTCTTGTTTAAACAATAAGTCACCCAACCATGCCACCTCCCCCCTCTCACTCCACTGTGCTTAGTAACCCAAAGCTTTCACTCTTTAACCACCTTATTTATTGTGAAATAGAAAGCGAGATCAAAATTATGTTATGGATTGGCAGTGCTCAGGAAGTTACTTTCTGTTAATTTTTGCCCAACAAATACCACTGATACGCATCCCATGTGATGGGAGGTAAAAAATAAAAAGGTAAAGTGCCCCCCTGTGCTTAGCACCACACCATGAAGGCATATAGGGGGTGTGCAGGTAATGCCCCACACTTTCTTGATCCGGTGGTGGTGGGGGGGATGTTATCAGCATCATGCCCCTGACTGCCTTTACCCACCAGGGTTTTCCCCAGGTACCCATGTTGTATGCTGGATGGGCACCGGGGCTGCTTCCAATGTTAGAAATGTTCCCGGATTTGAACCGGGTGCGGATCAAACCCGGGACCTTTAGCATGGTAGTGAGATGCATTATCGACTGAGCCACCGCGGCCACATTGTTTTTGTGACAGGAGATGCATGCTCGAATTCCGCCAGAATGGCACTGCTTTTCTTGGTGTTGCAGAAAGTTACATTACAAAGTGAAAAATTGTGGGTCATGGCCTTTAAACTCTTATACATGGTTTTGCTCATTTCCTCTTTACGTTTTCTAATAAAACTTCAAAATATATATACTTTTTCCATGACTAATGTAACATTTATAGGAGTCACATTCAGGATCCACAAACTAGCAATTCGCAGCACAATATTTCTTCCATTAAGGCATTTACACACTCCATATGTGTCATATTTTTTGGCCAGTAATACATTTTAATTATTATTTCCTTTTTCCTTATCATTTCTTTCATCCAAAGTACCATAAAAATCAGAACATTCCTTCATTTTGTGATGAGCTTATTTCAATCGTATTGCACATTAGTGTCGCCATCTTGAATGCATTAATTAAAGCTTTGCAATGATATATAACATGATAGGGTTCCGTAAACATGAAAAATCAATGCAAGTGTCACTAAATCATGAAATGACCTTGTACGGTTTCATGTTGGCTGTCCAAATTATTCCGTGCATAATACACACCACAATGTTTGGGGGCAAAAATTTTGGAGAAAAGTGTGTATTATACATGAGTAAATACGGTATATAATAGTTCCTTGAGTTGTTTGAAAAAAAAAGTTTGTGTGTCTGTGTCTTGTGTTTTGTTTTGTTTCCAAGTGTTTTCTATATGCAAATGTAACTAATCTATTGAATGTTATAATTTTTGTAGCTAATGAGAGAGTGTACCTGATTTTGAAGACAACAGTTCGACTATCTCACCCTGCACCAATGGACTTAGTTCTTCGTAAGAGACTGTGCATCAACATTTACAAACGTCAAAGCATCACAGATCGAATTCGCAGGAGGATAGTTAGAACAGACTGCCTCGCTCAGTGTGGAGTCACATATGAAGTTGTTTCAAATATTCCTAAGGTGAGGCCATGATACATTCTTTCTGGTGAAAATCAGATGTCATGGGCAATTTTCTGTGGTTATAATCAAAGATTATAAATAAGAAACAAATTGGGAAAGGGTTTACATTAATTTGATTAAAAGCCTAACTCTTGTTAACGTACTAATTAAGTGACAGGCTTTGTAGCTCTTGTGGTTGATGCCATTGTGCAGAATACAGAAATGGCTGAATCATTATTGTTCCATTTCTTTGTAATGTGCTTCCATTGAATTTTTAATTTTTTCTTCAAAAAATTAGTAAATGCTCATGGCAAATGTGCCAGAATTTTCAGTACTTTAACGAAAGCAGAGATCACTTGCATCAAAGGCGAGAGAAGCTGCTTGAAAATAATATGTTTTCCACAGATGTGAAAAATCAAGGAAATCAAACTATGAGACAGTCATGGAAAAGTCAATACTTTAAAAATACATTAAAAAACATGGAAAAGACTGTTAAAATTAATATTTTTTTTCTACAGGGTGATTCAAAAGTTGCCATACGTAGCACACAATGCAGTTTTGTGGTTACACAATATGTTCAATATGACCCCCTCCCCTTGTTGTGAGTGCACATGTTAGTGTGTTTGACCCACTCAGCTTGTATACTGCGTGCAGTGTCTTGACAGAGATCTTACAATATGCATGAAGAATGTGGCTTTGCAAGTGACCAACGATAACGTTCAAGTGACCCAACAGATAAGAGTCCAGCAGTGTCAAGTCGGGGGAGCATGGTGGCAAATTCAGTGATTGTGAAACTCGACATTCAATCACTGGTGTACACACGTGCCATAGTGGGGTACGCATCATTAAAGAAGATGGAAAACACCATCTTCGTTTAGAACAAATCTTCCAACTGCCAGGCTCAGCCCGGAGGATGATCTCTATGTGTTCGTCCTTCGTCAATGCCATTGTGTCAGTTTACCTCAAAGAAAAGAACAGAGAGCATGGCAACTTTTGAATCACCCTGTATTTAGCTAGTGTTTGGGAAAAATAAATTCTGCTTTTTTTCTTGAGTTAACTTCTTGATAAGAAATATTCTAAAGTGTTTTTATTGCTTTTTTCATGCTTATTTTGAACCATGTTGAATAAACTTTAGTGTATTAATGACAGTGTATTTTATGAAGAGGTTTTCTTGGGCAATCAACCAGGTGATTTCCGGATTGACTTCCGAGCTTTGGAGAGCTGTCACTCTCATCTTCAGGGATTGAAGTGCAGAGATATGTCAGGGTGAAGTTATATGTATTTGGTGTGGGAAGGGTCTGGTGTAGGTGGCAGGACAATCAGGAGGCACGTCTACGACATCTGCGCTCCCAGTCGACTATCGCTAACCAGGCTGGCTCCAGTTCTAATATCCTGTGTCTCTGTTGAGGCTTTCCTTTTTTCCATGTATGGCTATTGCTTCTTTGATGATATGGTCCCAGTAATTGCATGACTTGTTGATTGCCCGAGAAAACCTCTTCATTATTCACCGCCAGGAAAGCTTCAAGAATCATTGTCCATTTTAATCTTTAAAACTTGATTATTATACATTAAAACTAGGGATGGGCTGATATGAAATTTTGGCCAATACCAATAAAGTACCGATATAAAATTTACCGATACCGATAACCGATATTCTACCGATCCGATATAAAATTAGATATGGTACTTGAAGAACATGAAATGTTCCTTGATCTCCTTAACAAATGTGTGTTTCGAGGTGACTGCAGTGCAAAAGAAGTTGAATATTTAGACAATTACTTTTTTAGAAAGTAGGGCATCGAGATTGTCCATAAAAAGTACAGCAAAATGGCAGAATTTTGCACTAAATTATCAGATATTTATCAATATATCGGATCGGTAAAATAATCGGTAATTTTACCGATACACTGATAAGGCTATATCAGCCAATACCGATAGAGTACCAATTAATCGGTCCCATCCCTAGTGAAAACACTACAGAATGTTCCGGATGCTTAATTTAAAATTGCCTAGAAAATTTGAAAAGGGTGAATTTTTTATACCAAAACGAATAGGTTTCCGAAGAAGTAGTTGGCCCTATTTAAGACTAAATAAAAGTCCACAATACTCTTCGCCATTTGTGTTCTACCAAAAGAAAACGATCGGCAGATTTTGCTCTTTAAAATTGTAGTTTCAGTTATTTTGCTTGTCTGTTTATTCTTGAACTGGTTAATAAATAATTTGATAATGTACATATATGTATTTATTCTGTACTTGTAAGACAACAATTATACTACTGTGTGAGGTTCTGTCATTCCCTCTATTTGCTTGCAGGCAAGTGAAGAACTTGAAGATCGTGAGTCCCTTGCTCAGATTGCAGCTTCAGGAGAAGATTCCTCTATGTCTGATGGAGAAACTTACATCGGTATGTTCTTTGTTACTTATTGTCTTGAAGCACTATGTTTTGTACTGTCTTATCTTTCAGTATGTTTCTCTTTATAAAGTGAAATAATGTACAAGACATTTTATGTAAGACTAGTGTTGTCTGCTAATTATATCGAAAATTATTGATAGGGGTATCAATATACTTAGTAATGTTTATTTTTGTTATATTTCAAAGCTGTGGGCAGCATTTTTCTACCATATATTTTCAGAAAATAATATATAATCAGGTACAAAATTTGTGAAATGAACATTAAATTCTTGCATGTAAAGTTAGCATTGACAGCTTAGCTCCAGAAATATAGTGTTCTGAGATTTTTGCTCATTAAAAAAGACAGGATTTTACTGTCTGCCACTGTTCTCCTATAGAATTACCAAAAACTTGTTAAGTAAAGATTTTCTGCATACAGTACTGTAGTGTTTGACATGGTGTAGATTTATACTTCCTTACATTTGACGTTGGCGAAGCCTGTAAATGTGCTATTAGAATACAGATTTTAAACATGATTTTGAAATGTAAAAAAATGGGCATTTTCTTGATAAATGCAAAATATGATGTCAGTATACAGGGTGCTCTTATTTCTATTAAGTATTACGCAAAGTACTGTGCAATTACTCGTAAAAAAAGGTTTTCTACGTGACATGTAAAGTACGTGTAAACTACGTAAAAAAACATAAAGTACATAGAAAACTAGAATCAAACATAAAACTTCAAATAAAACATGTTTTTTGCAATAGTTATTGTTATGTATGGCAGTTGGCAGTGGTAGAATACAAAAAGGGCTTTAAAAAAACTTTCCTTCAGAATTTGTATGTGCTCTTACATTGGAATGCCATGCCATGTTCACATTCACATCATAATTAGACTATGCAAATGTACGAGGCATATTTTTTTAAGTAAGTACCGTTTTGATATGTACAAAAAACAAGTAAACTTTTTGTAACAATTTTATTGTTACGTGAAAGACCACACTTTATCTACTTTTCCACATAATTGCCACCAATATTAAGGCACTTATCATATCGAACAACAAGCTTTTGTAGTCCGTCGTCATAGAAGTTTGCCGACTGAGTTGACAGCCACTGCAACACGGCCGTTTTGAGGCTATCGTCGTCATCGTGGCGCTGACCTCCGAGATGCTTCTTCAGTTGCAGAAACACGTGGTAGTCACTGGATGCTAGATTGGGGCTGTATGGAGGATGATCAAATTGTTCCCAGCCAAATGATGCGATGAGATCTTGAAAAGAAAAGTCAAGGCTTTTGTGCGCCTCAGTTAACATTTTTGGTACCCATCGTGAGCACAATTTTCGATAGTTTAAGCGTTCGGTAACAATTTCGTAGATAACACTTCTTGAAACTTCAGGGAACTCCTCTGATAATGAAGAAATCGTGAAGCGTCTGTTCTCTTTCACTTTTTCGTCGACTTTCTGCACCAAATCGACAGTGATCACTGAGGGTCGCCCACTCCGTTCCTCGTCATGAACATCCTTTCGGCCATCTTTGAAAGCTCTTACCCATTTGCGTACTATTCCATCACTCATAATGTTTTGTCCGTACACTTCACAAATCTGACGGTGAATTTCAACTGCTTTCATGCCTTTAGCACGGCGAAGGCATTTTAAATACGCAAAAGCAAATGTATACACGATCGATTGTTGCTGCAATGGCGTCTGTGGCTTGCCAACAGATGTAGGTACACAGTGCGCATGCACGGGACACCGACCGCAGCGCTGCAGCGGCGGAATTTCAAAATGGTACTTACTTTAAAAATACGCCTCATATAATACACATGAAAAAGGATTTTGAAGCTGTTTCTAAAACTTTGAAATCGAATCCAAATAAATTGTCGTTAATCGTATTGTCTTGTTATAAAGACAAGTACTGTGCAAGACGTATATATCAGCAGGTTTCACAATTGTTAAAAGCTTGTGAAAGAACAGTATCTATTTTTTAAAAAATCGGTTAGTGAGGGTGAGGGCCTGAGGTGGCTGTGTAAACAATCTTCAGAAAATTAAAGTTTAAAACGTAATATACGAGGCATATTCGTATAGTAAGTACCGTTTGCAAATATTGCCGCTGTAGCGCTGCAGCCGCTACCGTGTGAGTTCTCGCTGACATCCTTCATCCATTTGTAAGCCACAAGCAGTCGTGGGAGCAGGTCATGCTTTTTCTTCGTAGGTTTATGAAGGTTTGAAATGTTCAAGAAAATCAATCGGCCCGCCGACTGAGAAGTCCGGTCTATGATTCGTTTTCTCAATGCAAGAAACGTGAAACCGGTAGACATCCACTGTCAACTGTGAGAGGTCTTTATTTTTGATGTTTAAAGAAGGTCGTGAGA
This sequence comes from Lepisma saccharinum, assembly GCF_977018435.1. Lineage (NCBI taxonomy): Eukaryota > Metazoa > Arthropoda > Insecta > Zygentoma > Lepismatidae > Lepisma > Lepisma saccharinum. The sequence continues at coordinate 44,553,529 of NC_139257.1, read as the reverse complement.
CAGTTCGCGATGACCCAAGGAGCGGTCGGCCATCTGTTGTGACCGAGAATTTGGTGCGTGCGGTCGACGTGGAAATTTGTAAAAACAGACGCTTCACAATATCGTCGCTTTCCATGGAATTTCCACAAATTTCAAGAAAACAGTCCTCTACGAAATTGTGACAGATCGCCTGGAATATTGAAAATTGTGGTCAGCATTTCGACGAGGATGATGACGTTGAAGCAGGAGTGCATGGATGGCTTTCATCACAGACGGGAACATTCTATGACGATGGGATACAAAAACCAGTGCCACGCTATGACAAATGCTTGAAAAATGGTGGAAACTTCGTAGAAAAGTAGTTTAAGGTCAGTAGAATGCAGTGCAAATAATAAAAAAGTACAAAACTATTTTACTTTATTTCTTACACCCTTTCGGTACTTACTTTCCGAATAGGCCTCGTAATTATAGTTGTTTTTAGATTACTAATTTACGAAAGAAGATGTAAAAAAAATGGTTTCCTACATGAACTAAATTACTCATAAATTACATGTAATTTATGTAAAGAAATTAACTAGTAAATTATCTTGCCGTCCCTAACTGTAGAATCACCAAGCAGGGGACATTTGAATTCCGATTTGGTGAAAATTTGGAGGTGATCAGGTTAATACCCATGTATGTAATAACATGTTCATTTGACAGAGCCTGTTGATCATGGCATATCAACTATAATGGAAATTTGTTTTATGCTACAATATTAAATTGTTGTCTTTCAGAAAAGTACACAAGGGGAGTCAGTGCAGTGGAGAGTATCCTAACGCTGGATCGGTTGCGTCAAAACGTAGCCGTGAAAGAACTTTTGCAGGCACAAGGAAGGCCTCTTATGATGAGAAAAACAGCCAGTGTACCCAATTTCTCACACGTAAGTCATACCCATTTCTACAGAGATTGAAGTTTTGTATATAGTATTAACAGTATTTTAATTATTTCAAATCTGGAGTGCAGATTTATGGTGAAAATTACCATTCAGGGGTGGAAAATTGGCAGTATGTTTTGTATTTGTGATTTTTTATTATTTTTTGAGTATTGTATTTGAATGTTAAAAGACAACTTCCAAGTAAGATAAAAGACTGCTTTAAATTAAATGAAAAATAAAATCTATGTAAAACAAGACAATAGGAGTAGGTACAATACAAACCTGCATTTTGGTTTTTTCTTTACAAAACCTGGTTACATGAATAAAAGGAGAACAAAATGGCAGATTTGTAAACTTAATTAAATCACAATTATCATTAGGGCTCATATAGTTATGCACTAAAAAAATGCAAAATTTGCACTAAAAAAGTGTAGAATATGCACTTTAAAAACCAGTTTAATTTATAAATGCTGTATATTACAAACTATGAAAGAATGGCAATGAATATGCATTATTCTGAATGCTCATTCGCTACACAGATTTTTTTCAATTACTAAATATGGTTTTGCGTTAAATGAAGCACAATACATTACAGATCAAGATCTTGTTGTCTCAAATTTCCTAACTTGAAACTCCTGTTTTCAGCTAGAATAGTCTTATTTTTAAAAAAAACACACGTTCCACTCCGCAAAATACAAGTGGACTGTATTACAGGGCAACAAAGTCAGACCCATCAAGTTTCAGATCATCCACACATTGTCCATTTGTATGCAGAATTTTGCAAACTTTCACCATTGTGGCAAGCCCACTGTTCGTTTTGAATACAGCATCCAATTTCTATATATACACAGGATCTTCAACCTGGGCTAGGGCCTCTTTAACGTCTTCTATAATTTTGATGCTTGTTTGAAGTTGTTGAAAGAAGAAAGACAGAAAAGATAAAGAAAAGAGAAGCGAGGAGTGTTGGTTGTGGAGACAAAAATATGCACAACATCAACTTACTTCCATACAAATATGCACCTGCATATTAAATATACATTTTTAGTTAAAAATCCTTAAATATGCATTTGCATATGCAAAATGCATAATTATCCGAGCCCTAATTATCATTAACTTTACAATTATAGTAAATGTGAAGGCAATACCAATAAACTACTGATTACTCTGTTCCATCCTCATTGCATTAAAAAAAATTACAATCTCAGTGGCAGAGTTGTTAACACAGTGTGCTACAACACTGACTCTCTGTCTCAGGTTCAAATCCCAGCCTGGATATGGGTGTTCTTTGTGAGTTCTTCATCATTCATTCTCAGCTTCGCAATTAGCCAAAAGTCTCAGAAGAGTGAAGTAAAATGAACTAAATTAATCAACCAATGCATTAAAAACCTTTACTATCAACTATTTTCTATCTCAATTCTTCCAGCCCCCTTGTTGTCAACAAATTTAAGCAACCTTTTTGCCTGTGCTTGAAATCTTAGATGCTTAAGTGTGATTTTTCCTCACGTATAGATCATGCGATTTGATGGCAGCTTGGATGGGCCTGTTCGATCAGAAAGTGTTACGGACCTCAATAGTGAGTTACAAAACAGAGAAAGACCAAGGCCTGGCGCATTCAAAGACCAAGAAACAACTCCTACTAAACCATTTGGTTTGGGTAAGTTGGATTGCATGAAACCTACCAAATTCTTTTACCAGAGTCTGAACGAGCGTTTACTTGCTGAGAGAAACAGAGAAGGTAGATATGTGATTAGTATCACGAGAGAGAGAGAGAAAGTTCTTTAACTTTGACTATAAGAAGATGCTGAAAATGGTGTGTAGTCATTATCATGCTCCAACAATTTTTCAATAGAGAGCGTTAAGTTTGTATGGAACGGTCTCTGTTTCTTGTTTTTTTTTCTGTATTGCCGCTTGTGCATTTCCATATCTTTCAGATTCTGTGCATCAAGTACTATTGCTCAAAATTTGTAGTATTGTATTATTTTTAATTGCAACTGTATACATATATCTATAATTATATGTAGGAATTAAAAGCAAAAGAAGTCTGTGCTTACAGCTTTCTGCTAGAGGTGCTTTCGTTCTTGCAGAATCAAATGACTGACCCATTTGTAAAAGAGTTTCATAAACTTGCAAAACATCAGCAAATTACAATTTATTTAATTTGGTTTCTTTGTTGTACTGTAGTAATTGAGACTGCAATTGGTATACAATTACATGCATATCCAGTTATCTGTTCTCTGGACATTGGAATTATTTTTGTAACATTTATGGAATATCTTCTACCTCAAAAATTAACACCGAATTACACACTCAGGGCCACTCAGTTAGAAGTATTGTAATATTTGCAACTGTTTTATGTTTGAGGTTGACATTCCAGGAATTATTGAACACACACTCCATCTACAATTTATCACAATGTACAGTTGTCACAAACTTCCGTAATGTTGATAACATCATTTTCTTATACGTGTATAAATATTGAATATATTCATTATTGTGCTTTTAAACTTAATTATTGAGTACTTCTTTTGTTAGTTATTGTGCAAAATTTCAGGTAAGCACAGCCTGATTATGTCAATTAAATATAACAAAATAGTAACTACACAAGTGTTGCTGAATATTTATTAAATATTCCTGAAAATTTGTGAATGTCCTGCCATTTACACGTGTAATAGTGTTACAAAAATATCAGTGTGTCTTACCAGTCAAGAATGTCAAGAAATTATACTTGTGGTCAAGAATTTTTGCTATTTTTTTTACAGTAAAGTGAAATTACATTGTTACATACCTGTACTAGGATTTGATACATTACATTCTTCAATTCGTAACAATATTAAATAAAGTAATGTGGCCATTCCCCATCCAGGATTAAGTCTTTATTCAAGTACAGCTTCAGTTTTTTTTTCATTGAATCAGAATACCTATTTTCGTAATTCCCAACTATACCTAAGGGGGGGGGGGGGGGCGATTAAGTATATGTTAAGAAAAAGGTACAGAAAAAGTCAAGAATTTTCAACTTGTTATTTTGGTAGTTTTTGACACTGCATGTGGTGTGGTTGAAACATTTATTCAGCCTACTAAAGTCCCATGCGTGGATATGCATTTATTTGTGCCATCCTTTAACTTGATTCATTATTCTGTACTGGGGACCTTGACTTTTGCAAATATGGAAACTTTAATTGTGTTTTTTCATGTTTAAGAAACTGATAAAAAACAATTACCGTATTTACGCGTGTATAATGCGCACTTTTTTCCAAAATTTTTGCCCTTCAAAACTGTGGTGCGTATTATGCACGGAATAATTCGGACAACTAAAATGAAATCACGCATTTTTTTTTCACTATGTCACTGCGTATAACATGTATATATCTACAGATTGCCTTTCTTTAGCAGTAATAATTTTAAAAAAATGCGAAATGGCCGTTTTCCATGAGTTGTCACTTAGTAATGGAAAGTTTTGCGACATCGAGAAAAGCAGCACCCGTTCTGGCGGCATTCAAGCACGCGCCTCCCGTCACACGGTAGACGTATCAAGCGGTATTTTTCGCGGGAGAAATAACTTCCACAAAAATTGTTTTCGCCTTAGACATGGTCATGAACAGAGATCGGGCGAAAAATACGTTTTTTGCACTCATTCCCTTCAGTAGCACTCTACCGCTCGCAAGTGGGTCTGATCTAAAAATAAACACCAGACCACGCTTCAGTTATATCCAATAGCACTTGACCTCTGCCCTCCCCTCCCTCAAGCGTACCAATGTTACCTGCAGCCGACGGCTGCTACCCAACATGCCAGGCTTGTTTTGCCATTGTGATTTCGTTTGCTCTTGGATACACGAGAAGAGATCGAATATGCTTGGATGTTATTTTAAATCGACTTTGTAGCGTACAACTTCCGGTAATCGCTTTCATTCAAAAAGTATTCTTTGTTCCCTGTAACACTTCATAAAGAAGTGAAACTGTTATAGATAATCAAAGCCACATAGGCCAACTAAAGATCGTCAACACTCTTAATGCATTTTCATTAAGGTTTCCGCAAAAGTTCACTTCGATCTTACTTGCATCATAACTCCCGTTTACCATTTCTACATTTTCATGACTGTGCCGATGTCCTAATATTTGCCAAAAGTGTTCCGTTGGCAGAGTGACTTCTCCCTCTTTTCTTCTCAGCAAACGTTTAAAGGGGGGGGGGGGGCAATGCCGATTGTCTTCTTGATCGTGTGTGCACACAGGCTGATTACAGGCAAGGGTGGAAGTGGACCGCTCTTTCTTTCCTTTGACTTCTAAAATGGTCAACCAGTTCTGGATGCATTCTTCAAAACGAACAAAAACCATAGGACAAGTATAAAAAAAATGCCCCCCTACCCAGCTTTCTCCGCCACTGCTTGCACGGCAATGTAATAATTGCAGAATTCAGGTCCTATTTTTTTCTTTTTTTAATGCTATTGTATTGAAATATTGCCCGTATTATTGTCTGTTGCAAGGTAAAACGTAAAGAAAGGGTTTATTCTTTCTTCTTCACACAGCTGATAAAAGTTCAGCCTTCGACAGTTGCGTTATCTTTGAAATACGGAGGATTTTCCCTGACCACCTGTTGCTCGAACTTCCAGCCGGTCGCCTTGTTTTTACGCTGCAACTGGCGCCAGTGTTTTGTCTAGCGTCTGCGAAGTTGTCGCTTGTGGATAACAGCAATGACTCATCCAGCGCGAAGGCAAGTCATTGTTTTGTATCTCGCAAAGCTGTTTTGATTTGACGATAACGAAATTCGATCTTCAGAAAGAAAAAGAAGAGTTAAAACAACTTCATGTTCTGCACCTTTATCTTCAGAACCTCAATGTGTAAGCTGCGAACGATTTTTAAAAAAATGCTCAATGTATAAGCTGACACCGATTATCGTCGATTAACGTGAGAGTAAATAAAGATCTCCCGTTTTGATATCTGAAAATGCGCAGGTTTCATAAAGCTTGTTTTGGGTTCATTTTATGCTTTTGGGCTAATCGGGACTAAATATACAGTTTCACTTTAGTGAAATCTAATTCTAAACCAAAATGATTATCGAGTGCGACACTGTTCAATGTGTCTTAGAATACGCATTGGGTGCAAATAGATCGCAAGTTGCCCGTTTCCTTTTTCAGCCTGGCTTACAATGCAAGTCGAGGAAGAGGAAGGACTGCTCCCTGGAATGGGGGAGGGGGTGAATTAGAAGTTGGTCGAAGGAAGGAAAACGTGACATTTTTACGACGTATTTTACACAGCCGAACCAAAACGAAATTTACAGCCCCTTTTTTTTTTGTGCCTAGAAAGGTGAGATCTTCCGAGAGATCGTATCTTACCAGTTCATCTTGTAACAGACAATGCTCTAGTAGACCCGTATTAAATCCAACATTCATTCTGCCCGATTATCTCCTAATAATCGTTTTTGGTGCAAATTCCAATAACAACCCCTTCGAAATAACTACCTTTTTCCTGGGAACTATGAAAGTTCGTTGTATCGAGAGTTGACTGTAACAAATATGAAGGTAAAATAATTACGTCAACACTTACCAAATAGAAATAATTACTGTATATTTACTGCGCTATTGCGGCTTGACTCACGTAAATAAATAAATATAGTTTACACTTAATTTCGTCATTCACTCCCAGTTACTGATACAAGCAGTCTGAAATGTCCTCACTTCCATCCATCTTGTTCGATATTCCCGTTACCTTAAAACTTTTGATCATCATTTCAAGGGAGATGGAGTTCCATGCCTCACGAACCCATTCACAAACAATCGGCAGCGACACACGTTTCACCCTCCCGCTTGGTGAGAGTTCATGCTGCCTTGATGTCATCCATCTATTGTAAGCATCACGCACTGCGACCTTGAACGGGTGGTTGATAACTTTGCTCCCTCCTCTCCTATGAAAAGCCCAACATCTGGAAGTTCAAGGTCGCGTGGTGAATGCATCAGCTACGAAAGCAAGGAAAAGATCGTTTTTATGATCTACTGATTAATTTTAAATGAAATACGTAAATGTTAGTCAGACGCTAAGGAAGCCATTTCTGGAACCTGAATTGTACTGCGCATTATATACGAGATATATTTTTTTGTTGCTTTTCCCCATCAAAAACGAGGGTGCGTATTATACATGCACGCGCATTATACACGCGTAAATACGGTAATACAATTTCTATAATTTTCTTCTGAGGACTTTCACAGTTAAATGAGTATTGATATTAGATTGTACAATCTGAAAAAAATAAATGTAAGACTTAAACTAAAAATTGCCAACACACCAGAGCATAAATTGCACATATAGTAATATTTAATGATCTAATCTCATGAATATGTTTTTATAGACATTTAATAAGTTCTTATTCAACGAAAAAATATTTGGTCTTAGTGAATCATAGTTTTTCTTGTATGTACGCATTGCTTGCATTATAGAATTATTTTCTTGTAGTTTACGGTTATTACAAGCATAAGAAAACAGTTTTTCTTTGTGACGTTTCAGGAGAACACACGCTCCTTTCATCAGACATTTATTTTCATTTTGAAACGTCACAAAGAAAAACTGTTTTCTTATGCTTGTAATAACCGTAAACTACAAGAAAATAATTCTTACTGAATCAATTTACATGCTGTTATTATACTTGTAACAACATATGAAAATTGTTGATAAATTATGCATATCATACCATAGAAGAGTTTTAAAAAAATACATGACACAACATTAGATTTTTGTCCAAAATTTTTTGCCGTAAAAAATTTAATAAATAACTCTTTTGGGTAAAATACCATTGGAAAATCGAGGTCTCTAGTGATATTTTCAATATGCAAGGAAGGTGCATTAAAAAAAACCGTGCGTCCATTTCGATCTGCAGCCGAGAGATCGGGAGAAACGTGGCGGGCGGCGCTGACGGAGATGCCGACATTTGAGGCCTGTAATGCCCGCTTATTTTTGTGGACATCTTGCAAAACGAGCACTAACCTGTGTTATAACACGCAAAAGTTCTTCTGTAATTCTTCCAAGTTCCACCCTTATATACACAAATAAATACGCTTTAGAAATTATATTAAGAGCCACAGATAATACTCTGTAAAACATTTTAATCATAGTTTTGACCAGTAACGTTCTGCTTAAGTTTATATCCTTGAAAGAGTTTTGTGTCGATGGGGATCGTTTGGAGGTTTCGAATGTGCAACACTGTATCAAGATTACGCTGCAGACGAACCGTTAAAAGCTAATGGTGTTCGTGAGCTTCCTTGCAATCCGAAATCTCCTAGCTCAAGTTTTTTGTTCCTTCGCGACTACAGAGCTGTGAATATAGTGGCAGGCAGATGTTAACCAAGAGCGTGTTAATTTCATACTGTGCGTAAGAGTGTTATTCTTGGTTACTTGCCGTTACTTGTTTGTGTTATTGCAGTGTGTATGTGTGTTGTGTCAGTCAGACGATTGGAATGCCAGCCGCAAGGTTCACGTTAGAACAAAGAATTTTTATGTATGACACTTACGTGAAAACAGACTCGTGTCGAGACGTGTGTAGGCAATTTGTACAGAAATTCCCAGGCGTTTCACCTCCACATAGAGATACGGTTAAACGTCTTGTCCTTAAATTACGAGAAACTGGATCGTTAAATTTTAAAACACCTAAGCAAAAACGACGGATTCTAACCGAAGCAAAACTCGATGAAATTGGTGCAGCGTTAGAACGTTCTCCAAACAAACCTCTACGCCGTGTTTCACAGGAGATGGGCGTGTCAAAATCATCAGCACATACAGCCACTAAGCTACTAAAATTAAAACCGTACAGAGTTTCTATAGTGCAAGAATTACGGCCCCCTGACAACGTAAGTAGAGTAAATTTCTGTAATTGGGTTTTGCAGAATATTGTAGATGGTATTGTTGATCCACAGTTAATAATTTTTTCGGATGAGGCATGGTTTCACTTGCGTGGTCATGTTTGTTCACAGAACAATAGATACTGGAGCACTGAAAATCCCCGAATAATACACGAAGTTCCGTTACACGATGCAAAAATTGGTGTGTGGTGTGCTGTAAGTGCCAAAAGAATAATAGGGCCTATATTTTTTGAAGACACAATAAATTCAGAGAGGTACCGCACACAAATACTCGCGCCGTTTTTTCAGTTGTTATCAGATAATGAGAGACAATATGGGTATTTTCAACAAGATTCGGCCACAGCCCATACCGCCGCTGATTCTTTGGACGCTATAAGGGAGGTGTTTGATGACAGAATAATTTCAAGAGGTTTATGGCCTTCACGTTCGCCAGATCTTACCGTATGTGACTATTATTTGTGGGGAACCTTGAGAAATAGAGTCTACCGAAATAACCCTCATAGCATCGACGAACTAAAAGACAATATAAGGGCAGAACTAGGAAGAATTACGGAAGAAGAACTTTTGCGTGTGAATCAAAATTTCATCAAACGATGCCAGGAATGTGTAAATGTAGGTGGACATCACTTTGAACAACTCTTATAACACAGGTTAGTGCTAGTTTTGCAATATTTATATAAATGTCTGCATATGTCCATAAAAATATGCGGGCATTACAGGCCGCAAATGTCGGCACCTCCGTCAGCGCCGCCCGCCACGTTTCTCCCGATCTCTCGGCTGCAGATCGAAATGGACGCATGGTATATGCCAAACAATTGTAAGCTAAAAGTGGCGTTACACTTTTACAAGTGGGTCACACTGTTATTGCATTTTGTGATTATTAAGTAACATTATGACCTTAATTTTAGACTTGTTAACATAATGTCTTGATTTCTTTTTACATTGTAAATCTATGAAATTGATTAAAGATTGTAAAATATGGAGAGCAGTTAGGGAACTGAAGGTAGGGAAGAAGCTCTTGTTATTGATTTGCCTGTTCTCTGACTCATGTTTCATTTTGTTTTGCTCCCTAGGCTCTATTCTATCAGGTAACACAGGGCTTTAATGTTCTGATAGATTTTATGACTATCCACCATGTATTTTATTTTTATTGAACCTTGTTATTTGTGTGCTTTTTATTTATTTTAACCCTGATTTGTGTTCTATCATCTACCAGTGCATGAAAAATTCTTGCTATGTATACTCAATTTTTTTTTGTGTACATCATGTTAAGTTCGTCATATTTAATTTTGTTCCTTACTTCCTTTCAAGCGTTCTGAACATACCGAAAGGAAAGGAAACTTTCGTTTGACGGATAATATATTAATTTTTCTTGCATGTACGCATTGCTTGCATTGTATAATTATTTCTCTTGTAGTCTACGGTTATTACAAGCATAAAAACAGTTTGTCGTTGTGACGTTTCAGGAGAACACACGCTCCCTTCATCAGACCTTTATTTTTAGTTTGATTAAAGATACAGTTACAATAGGGATGGGACGATATGAAATTTGGGCCGATACTGATAAAGTACCGATATAAAATTTACCGATACCGATAACCGATATTCTACCGATCCGATATAAAATTTGAAATGGTCCTGGAAGAACCTGAAAGGTTCATTGACCTCTTTAAAAAATGTGTGTTTCAAAGTGACTGCAGTGCAAGAGAAATTGCATATTTAGATATTTATGGATATGGAAATTATCCAAAAAAATTACAACAAAAATGGCAGAATTTTGCACTAAACTATCAGATATTTATCGATATATCGGATTGGTAAAATAATCGGTAATTTTACCGATACACCTATATCGGCCAATACCGATAGAGTACCGATTAATTGGTCCCATCCCTAAGTTATAACAATGGTTAAAATTTTTTAAAAAAATTGACTTTTAAAAAAAATCTTAACCATTGTTATAACTGTATCTTTAATCAAACTAAAAATAAATGTCTGATGAAGGGAGTGTGTGTTCTCCAGAAATGTCACAATGAAAAACTGTGTTTTTATGCTTGTAATAGCCGTAGACTACAGGAGAAATAGATAATATACACTGGTCGACAATTGCTAAGGAACAAACACATATTGACCCATATCTTTTTCATACACAAATCCGTGTCAGTTTGTTGCCAGAAAGAGACCGCCCTCTACTGGTCTCTTTCTTTCAACAAACTGACACGGATTTGTGTATGAAAAAGATATGGGTCAATATGTGGTTGTTCCTTAGCAATTGTCGACCAGTATATTTACACAGTGTCATTGTTCGTTAATAGAAAATTCTACAAATACATATTTCAAACTGTTCTGCAACAAGTTTGATGAATACGGGTAATAAATGTGTAAAGTCATAACCGAAACAAAAAATTCGAAAATTCCTGTCAGAAAAAATAAATAAAAATTGATGCCATAACAGAAAGAAATAAGCATGACGAAACCAATTCTCGGTATAAATTCTGAACCTTCACACATTACATAATATTTTTGTTGTGGTTAAGTTTGGAAACATTCTACATTTGAAGATAGAGAGGATGTAGTCACACAACATTAATCTTGCAACAGTGGAAGAATTATATTATCGATTTACACCAATACTGATGTCAATGTACTTGGAAATTGAAACCATTCGAGAGTGGTTCACAATGTTTATAAATTTTAAAGTTCAGATTTTAATTAGAATTATACCACACGAGTCCACCAGAGTTTTGATATAAAATGTTAACAATGTTGCATAATCACAAAATCCATTGTTTTGTTGCCAAAATATTGAAAGTTATGCATTTCGAATAATTTCCAGGAAAGTGTCTTGCATCATTTTTGTAGACCCTGTGTGATTCATGAACCCTGGGAAATTATCAGCTTGTATCGGTAAATCTGAACTGATGCCAGTCCTATCAGCTGACAGCAATACCTACACATTGGTATTGGGTCAGCCTTATTTAGAATACACAAAGGAAAAAATCATCTGCATACCCTTTGTTGTGGAAGAGAACATTCGAATCTAAATTTCTTTTTTTAATATTTAATGTTCATGATGTAGTGTGATGCATATATTTATTTTTCTTCTTTCAAAAGTCACTTTAAATATATATTTTTCTGTAACACTTGTGAAGTAATTGATGCTAGACAAGTTTCAACAAAATTATAATTTACCATAATGTAACATTAATTAAAAGAGTTTTTCTTCCAACTTCATTGCATCCGATGATGCACATGAGATGTTAGTGAAACCCTTATGGTAAAAATTTTCCTGTATTTTAAAGTTTTTGAGCTGGGTCTCTTGAAAAACGTAAAATCGATTTTCCACTGTTGTGAATTGCAAAATTATTGAGGTTAAAATTACATCAGACACACAGTTGAATATATGTATAAACACAGAATGCAATAAGAGCCTTATTGCATAAATGAAATGCAATTTATTTAAACTTGTTGGATATTAATAAATTAATGAAAAATAATTTCTCACATTCTTCATTGTATACACATCATTTGAGAGTGAACTTAGATGCCCGAATTTTCATTTTATGGAAAATTTGTGTAATGTTGTGACTTAGTATACTCAAAACTTTTTATCCTAAATCATGATTAGCACACTGCTAAACACCTTATCAAAGACTAAACAATGTTAATCACACGCTATGTTAAGAAATTGAAAGTATTCATAAATTTACTCTTGAAAGAGAAAATATCACACAAGACATAAGATCAACATAATTTTCATCTAGAAAAAATGTTCATCTTGACATTTATTCAACTAATATTCCAGTGAGTTATACAAGCTTTCATATGTCTATATCTTCACATACATATTGGCAAATGTGATACTGAAAGGAATTCACAAGTATATAACGTGAGCAGTTCAAAGATTATTATTATTTTAAGTTGATTTTATCAAAATAAGTTATGTTTATTCTGATTTGCGTTACTTTTCTTTTTCCCCCCTTGATTCTCCCCCCTCTTCAAGTTGAGCCCTTTTTTGGTGGATAGCCGAGAAAGCCCGAGTAGTTTTGTAGCTGTTAAGTAGAAATGTGGAATTAAGAAGTTATTCTCTGTGATAATTTTTGTTTGGCATGTGTGGGGTAGTGTTAGTATATGACATGGAAATCAGTTTGTGAATGGATATGCATTTGGCCATTAAAAAACCTCTCGTAGCTGATTCGGCAAACTTTCCATCGTAGCATACCAATCTTAACTTCTGGTATGAGTATCAACAGTATATAGATGTACTTGTAGTTTGTTGCCCTGACAATTAAGATTGTGAAATGTATTGTTGGGGTTTTTAGAGATGGTAGTGTTCGAATGTTGGAAATTTGTAGTAGAACAATTGTAGCATCATAACTTGTAGAAAATGTATAATTTGATGGCATGATTGTCATTCCGTTGGAAAGAAAAGCTTCATAATCATCATTGTCTCGATGTGTATGTAGAAGTTTCAAAACTGTTCTGTGATGAATTTAAGTGAATATAACATGTTGGAGCAGATGTGTTTGCATCAGTTTGTTTTATTTGTTAAATGTGTGATATATGAGGATATTTATTCTTAAAGGTAACAGCTGATAATGTGAAGCAAAAACGATTGTTTCATTTTGTAAATAATGTATATTTTTGTACGTAGCTCCTTCATTCTTATTGTATAGTTTCAAAAGGAAGAAAAGATTCCTTGTCTATATAGTTCATCTCTCTCGCATTTTTTTCTCTTTTTCTATCTTGTTGAAAAGAAATTTTTGAAACCATGAAAACAAATTGTTTTTCATGTCAGCATTAGTTGTAGGTAGTGAGTGCGAAGCTAGTTTAAAGTCAGTGAGGATATATTCTAGCTGCTTAATATTTTGCTTAACCGTAGTTTAAACAAAAACTGAAAAAAAAATCATAATTTTGTGAAAAATTGAGACATGCTGCATGCAAACTGTAATTGGATAATCACTGACAAAAACTGTTGTAGTTCTTGTATTATCTTAGCGTGTTTGGTCCTGATTGGTTATCTGTGAGTGGTCATTGACCAGTATCAACAAAGCATTTAAAAAAATAAAAAGCATGGCATCCTTTGATGTTGTTCACTCAATTTGTTGTGTTGTAGATTTGAAAAGGAACTTTTTAAATGTCAGTATATTTTCAATGAAGTCTCTCTGACTTTAAACAGAAGCCATGCAGAGGGTGTGCGAGTGAGTGCGTGCGAGTGAAATATGTGTATTACTTGTCTACGGAGATGTGTCTTACTAACAAGAAATGTGTCCTTTTTTCAGCCCGACCCACTTTTCTCAACCTCAACTTCAATCTCAACTCTCTTCGTCTGCAGCCATCAGGGGCTAAATGTAGGTGCTTTGTTGTGCATCGACTGTCTTGTAGATGGTACAGTAGGTGTAGTGCTTGTTTGTAGTGTAATTGTTAAGCATGAAGGTCACACACTTTCTTCAATGTTTGCATAACCACCGTTCAACAATAATTAAAATACAAAAAGTACTTAAGTGATTCTCTTCCTGAAATACAGCATTTTGGCCCTGTTTGCGAGGCTTCTGGATTAAACGGTAAAATGTTAAAAATGAGAAGGGTGAACATTGGCACAAACTGAGGTCGTGTCCGAAGGATGCAAGATCGTACTTGAAGATAATATACTTCAAGAATGGTCGTCAGGTTCAGTCTCAAAGTCTGGGACTAGAAGCAAGAATCTTTCAAATACACTTTGACTGCAGCACTAAATGTGGTCAGTAGATTAAACTATGAGGACTTTGTTTTTCTCACATTATGAATACTTGTTTTTCACCCTAGACATAACATGGCATTTTGAAAAGTTCTTGTACTTATGTTATCACACAATAGAAGAACTACATGCCTCCCCAATGGTGCGTCGTTGCCTTGTAATCAAGGGGTCTCAGGTTTAAAACCTGGTGGAGGCACATAGTAGTTCGGATCCCACTTTAAACTGTAGGTCCAGTTCCGATTAGCCTTACTGTGCATAAAGTGGACTTGAAACACCAACTCAATCAATCAATAGAAGAACTACAACCAACATCTGGCTAACTTTTCACTTCCACAATTTCAAACAAGTGAACACCAAGGAAACAAGCGTGAGTGAAGTACAGAAGCCTACATGATTGCATCCTGCACGCTGTGGGCTCAGTTGCTTGTTTACTTGGCACTTCTCCAACAACTTTTGGACCTTTCAGACAGAGCCTGAGGAATAGTATGAATAGTACTTTTAATAACAATTATAACACTTATGTACTGTACTCTTTTAAAGACAGAGTACTGCTCATTGTACTGCCAACCTTCAAACTTCTCATTTTAACTTTTCAAACATTTTATCATTTAGCCAACATTGTGATTCTGTTAACGTTTTGAACTCCTTAGAAAACCTGAAGAAAGCCTTGGAACCAGCACTGAAACATCATATTTTGGAGTACTTTTTATATTTTTCTTAATGAGGAACACACAATGCTTTATAACAATCACATGAACTTCTATGTATGTATGTATGTATGTATTTGTGTAAGTATGTTGTAACAACCATTACATACAAAGTAGAGATGGGTCAGTGTCGAACTTAAATATATATATAGATATATATAGATAAAGTTCCGATATACAATTTAGCTAATAATGATATCTGATACTAAAACATGATTTTTTTTTAAAAAAAACCTGAATGGTTTATTCACCTCATTAATTTAATTAACCAGATAGCTATCTTAGCAAAAAGAAAATGTATTTGCCATTCGGATTAACACTAATAAAATGTCTACTTTTTCCTATGTATACGTATTGCTTGCATTATGGAAGTATTCCTCTCATACTTTACAGTTGTTACAAACATTGAAACACATGTTTTATGTAACGCTTCAATAGAACACATGATCCTTCATCAGATATTTATTTTTCTGCTGAATGCAGTATGTGTTCTGTAACATTACAAAAATTTAAAAAAAGTGTCTTTAAATGCTTGCAACAACCTTAAACTACAAGAGCCAGCCTCCATGGCAGAGTGGTTATCACATCATGCTATGACACTAGGGGTCCCAGAGTTTCAATCCCAGCCTGGTCATGGATGTTTGTGAGTGTCCATTCAAATGAATGATGCGGTTATAAATGTCAATAAAAAAATTATTTTTTAACTTACGTAGTTGCAGTAAGCACTGTTAGAGGCAGACACTGTCTCAGTTTTTAAAGCTTCTCATGCTCACTGCGGGGCCTGTGCACCTAGTTTGCAAGATGGTGTCAGGTTGAGAAGGCGTACTGTGTTCTCCAGTTTGAGGTGTTGAAATCTGTAATTACGGTGCAGCGTGAGTTTATGGCAGTTTGTGCACAACCAATACAAACTTCCATCCAGCAACTTCGGATAATGCATGCAGTGCAGGACATTACAGTGGACATGTTACACCGTGTCTAGAACGAGCTTGATTACCCCGTTGATGTGTGTCGTGTGACCAGGGGAGCCCACATTGAAGAATTGTAATTTTAACTCGCATATAAAAAACTGGAACAGTTTCTGCCTCTAACAGTGTTTGCTGCAACCACGCAAGTTAAAAAATAGTTTGTTTTTATATTGACATTTATAACCACACAATTCACTTGTGTACACCCTGTACTTTCATAGTCATTAACAGAATGACAAAATTGTACACTAAATTATAGGTTATTTATACAGAGCATTCCCTGACATTCGCTACGAGACTCGGCGGCAAGTGGCCCGGCATCAGTGCTTCTCTCTCCCGGTGAACGGGTCCGCGACAGTCGCACGCTACAGTCTGTTTTGATCGCTCTCTTTCCCTTTCTGTCGATGTTGCAGACTGACGCCAGTATAATCCTCCCTCGGCAGTTGTGTTGTGTCGTGTCCGTGTGTTGAAGATTGTGGCTTAATATGGCACCACAAAAGTATACATTATAACAAAGGATTTATCTTGTCGAGTGTTACTTCGGAAAGAGGAATTGTGGAGAAGTGCGACGACGTTTTGCAATGAAATTTCCTGGTGTTCCCGTTCCACATAGGACCACTATATTAAACCTCGTAAAAAGTATAGAGTAACAGGGTCAGTTCGCAATAAAAGTGGAAAGAAAAACCCACGTGTACTTACTGAGAAAAAACTTGATGAGATAGGACAAAGGTTAGAACAGTCTCCTTGGAAATCTATCCGCCGCCTCTCACAAGAAACAAGTGTTTCAAAAACCCTCTAGGTCCCCCGATTTGTCAGCATGCAATTTTTATTTATGGGGAAATCTAAAAAATAAAGTATACAAAGACAATCCGCACACCATCCATCAGTTAAAAGAGTTGTACGAGAAATCGGGAGAATTACAGTTGACGAACTTGCACGTGTAAATGCCAATTTCCTTCGGAGATGCCAGGAATGTGTTGCAGCAAAGGGACATCATTTTCAGCACCTTGTGTAGTCAAGGTTAGTACATAATATGAAAACTAATTTTAATAGCCGACTCTAGCGACTGTCGCGGACCCGTTCACCGTGAGAGACAAGCACTGACGCCGGGCCGCTTGGCGCCGAGTCTCGTAGCGAATGTCAGGGAATGCTCCGTATAAGTATTGGATTGCTGAAATTTACCATAGCTGAGAGTTTAGGATATTCACAGGAAAAAATCACGACTTTTTCTTACATAATAACATTTAAGACTCCTTTCTAGATCTAAAACACACTGTAAAAAAAATTGCACTTAGCACTTACACTTACTTATCAGATAAACAATATTGGTGAAAGTACATGTACAGGATATGTTGGCTAATACTTTAGGAAAGAGTAAAACATGTAACAAAAATTTTACAAGTCCCGTATGTATACAGCTATCCAATTAAAATAATAAATGCTGTACTTGTTTGATGTTCATAGATTACGTAGTTGACAGCAAGGAAAAGGTTCTTACAAGCATCAGAAAATCTGTCACATCATTGGTGCTTTGTTTGTGCAATAAGGTGTGATTGAATGAGACCGAAGATATAGAAAAGGAAAGCTTAAGGAAACTTTGCCATGTATTTCAAATAAGTATATTCTTCAGTTTTCTCTTGCAATTTGTTTCTGAACTTCAAAATAAAGAAGGTGGGGGAGGGGATGCCACACTTTGTTCAGCAGCCCACTGATGCACAGAGAGGCTAAACTGGATTGGATCAGGAATTGGAAGTAGGAACCTCTTGATTATGAGTAAATTCAAAAGATGTATCACTAATTTTTATTTGCATTGTTCACCTGTTTTGGGATGAATTTTTAGTATGGAGTGAAATAGAAAAACGATACAGTGGATTTCTTTTCTGTTCGTAGGCAAGCCACCTTCTAGTATAGATTCACAGAGCTTTGAGTGGTATGAAATAAGGAAACAGTTATTTAGGTGACTAAAAGGCAAAAATCAATTTAAGGTGAAAAAAGGAGTGAAGTCAGACTAGGGTGGCCAGAATTCTAAAATAAGAAAACGGGACATACAGATTATATAGACATGAATATAGTTAAAGTTATTTTTTATAATTTTTTAAAACATTACAAAATCAATTGCTCTTTAAACCATTGTTAACCCTAGAACACTGTCGTGTTCCAATATTACAGTGTAACTAGAGATACTTAAATTTTACGTACATGAAGGAATCTATTTTTAACCCAACTTCTACATCATGAAAACAAAAGGATTCTTTGTGAACATTATTTTGTTTATATTCCTTATATTGGAGTTTTATTCTTCATTTTAAAATGTATGAACATGGTTTTATTTAGCATAGAATAAAATTTGAATTCGTTATTTCTTTAGGTAAAAACGGGGACAATCCCGTATATACGGGATGTCTGGCAACCCTAAGTCAGATTAATTTTTCCCATTAATATGTACACTATGTTCTTTGTTTTCAATTCATTAACAAAGCGCAAAACAATTACTGGTACGCTGGTAACTTTTCCTGTGTATATTTTCATACTTTGTACCACGCCATGAAGGCTTATACGGGGTGTGGAGTTAGGGTCCCACACTTTCTTGATCACAGCCGAAGGTGGGAGTGATGTGATCAGTACCATGCCCCTGGCTGCCTTTACCCCCCAGTTTCCTCCAGGTACCCACTTTATACGATTCTGGGTGGGCGCCGCTTGAACAGGTGGAAAAAGTCCCGGTTCTCCCCCACCAGGATCGAACCCATGTCTCTCGCATGGTGCCCGACCCTGTGGCCAAGTGGTTAGCACATCGCGCTGCGACGCCAAGGGTCCCGGGTTCGAATCCCGGTCGGGCTTGGTTGTTTGTGAATGTCCATTCATCAATTTCATCATTTCATCACTCATCCCCATCTTCACAAATTAGCCAAGAGGCACAAAACGCGAAGTAAAATAAACTAAATCAAATCAAATCAAATCTCTCGCATGGTAGTCAGCCACCCTAACAACTGAGCTACCACGGCTCATTTTTATACATATGTAAGAAAAAGAAGTGGCACGTAATTTCTTTTCCTACATAGGTTGAAAGATATTCATTCTTGTAAAAAGTCACTAGTTTTAGTGTAATATTTGTCGATTTGTATAATCATTGTACTGTCTGTTCCTGCAGTGTTAGCCACCATTTCATACATGTATGTCCTGCATGTTACCCTAAAATAAGCAAATATGCTATATTTATTTATATACACATTGCATGTTTGTGCTGCTGTGTTCACATTGTGTTGTTTATGTGTTGCAGAATTTAGAGCTTGTTTTTGTGTGCACTTGCTTTTCACATTCTTTCTTTGTACCAGCACTATTTTTAGGCTACTCACATGCAGCTGTATTTGTAAGCATGTGGAACATGTTGATGCTTGTTGTTGCACCTGCTTTTTGATTCATTTAAATAATTTTCAATATTTGTGTACTTCTATAAATAATACTGTAGTGTAATTGTTTTTCTCTTTGCTAAAAAAACATAACAAGGAAAAGGCACGGATTAAAATTTGGAGAGTGATCCACGCATAGACCAAATGTTGTGTGGTATAACTTTCTTTCTTGCAGAAGTACATGTGTAACATGTTATATTGGGGGAAACAATATAGCACTGTGCAGAATTTTCAGCAAGAAATGCAGGCTCGACTAGGACTTGAACCTGGGTCTGTGGGATACCGTACCATTGCTCTACCACCGAGCTACCAAGCTATCTTCACACAGGAATGGGGGGGGGGGTCATTTTGTTTCATTGACTTGTTATTGATTTTTAGTTATGACTATTATGTACAGCTTTTATACCCACCTGTGAGAGATCGCGGTGATATGGTTGAAATGAAACACCACCTCTTACATCTTCAGAATCGGTTTGGAAGGGTGGGGGGACATGCTGTTTGCATTAATACAAGGTTAGTCAAGCAGACAAACTGTTAAGAATAAGATTCAGTATACTAACAATGGCAGTGAGCGTTTGCTTAAATATGTCTGTATTATATTGTTCCACAAATTTTGTCTGACCAAAATAATTTGGCACATGAGGGGGGGGGATGTTTTACCTTTTGGGGGGAGTAATATTCTGGCAGTGATTTAATGTGCTATTAGAAGGGATATGTTTAATGTGTGTAATAGTGCTGTTTTTAAATCAAATTTGGGATTATATTCACATTTTTAAAACCAAAATATCATTTTAATTACTGCTTTTGAACCCGAAATTCTGCTTTTTTATTTACCAATAATATGTGCCTCTACCAATGACCATCCGAGCCTGATACATTCTGCTTCACCATAGAGTCTGATCAAATGTTTCATTTTTATGTAAACGCTTGTCTTGAAGTGAAGAAATGGAGCCAGGGAATCGCCCAATTACCAGTTATCAATGCTTTATACTGTGCGAAGAAATGACTTTAGCCTGTAAACTGTTTGTATGCATGTTGCAGTTCATAGTTAACAGTTATGCACTCCCTGTATGTATATACGTATATAGGATACATAAGAAAAATATTTCTTTCCATTTCTTGTTTAGAATTGAACACTTTTTTTTAGGGGTATCATCATTTTCTAGATATGTGCACAGTAGCTTTGCCTATTTCTTATCTTTGTTGTGGATATTTGCACAAGTAGAACTTACTTCTTTTCATATATTCTTCATTCCAACCTGTAATCGTTTTCAGAAAATGAAGGAGACAGTGGAAACTTGTTATAGTCTGATATAGAGATGATAATAGGCAAATTGCCCATCACTATGTTCATTCTCTTTGTTTTGGGCAATGTGCAGTTTGAGGGTTTCTACATAGAAGCCTGAGCCAGATGAAACATGTATATCAGCAGCAGCACAATACTATTCCTTGAAAACAAATTCAATGTAAAAGAAAAAGAAATGAATATACCAGTGGACAATTTGCCTAATATTGTCTGTTCTACTAAGTATACTTTTTTGTTAATTTATTCACGTTTATGAACTGCAGTTAACATAGCGTCCACTGAGAATGTAAATGTTCTATGTCTAATTTTTCCTTTTTTCAGGAGAGCCCTTTAAAGTTTGACATGATATGTTTATTGGGCCTTTGTCACGATTGTGCTGAAAGTTTATATCATTGCAAGGGCTAATATATTGAAGCCTCTCTAAAAATAAGTTGTTTGGTTAGGTATTTATGCTGTAATTCATTATCAGAATTTCAGATAGAACAATTGTACACAATACCAGCTATGATTTCAGAGTGCAGATTTAACACTGCATTCTGGAAACGAGATGGGAGATTAAACAATTTCATTATAAATTTGTCATTTGGTAGCAAAGTAAAATAAATAATTCATATTTTGGGAAATCTATCAACTACTTTGAATCCACTGTTATTCAAAATTTTTGTCTGTTAACAACAAACGTAAGAACCGAAGACCACTACCATTGCTAAGCAGCTCCCACAAGTGACTGAGGTTAGAATACAAGTGGTTTTTCTCACACACTGATGGCAGTTGTGGTTGGTTGAGGAAATTGTCGTAAGGTTTCATTGGTTGTTGCAGTTTGTAATCTCATGGCTGCTTCCAAATTCTGCACATGGACCCAAAAGACACGAGGGTCATCCAGAAAATAAAGACCGTTTGGTTATACAAAATGAAAAACACAATATTTATTGGAAAAAAACAACAATTCTGTTACATACCTGAAGCTTCCTTCACTTCTCTACATAATCACCTCCTACATTTAAACATTTGTCGTATCTGGGCACGAGCTTCAGAATTCCCATGTTATACTATTCTGCCGCCAGTTCATTAAGCCAGGTGGTCACTGCATTCTCCAACTCTTCATCACTTCCAAAACGTTTACCGCCCAGAAACTCGGAAAAGGTGGAAATCGCTAGGAGCAAGGTCCAGACTATAGGGTGGATGATCAAAAATTTCCCATCCAAATTGATCCAGCAATTCTTGAGTTGCACCAGCAGTGTGAGGTCAGGCATTGTCGTGCAGAAGCACAATTCCTCCAGAAAGCATTCCTCACCTGTTTTGGATGGCTCGCCGTAGTTTTCTTAGTCTCTCACAATAACGATTTGCATTGATCGTAGTGCCTTTTGGTGGAAATGCGCAAGCGGTCTTTTGTTTGAATGCAATGACCACCTGGCTCAATGAACTGGCAGCAGAAAAGTATAACATGGGAATTCTGAAGCTTGTGCCCAGATACGACAAATGTTTAAGTGAAGGAGGTGATTATGTAGAGAAGTGAAGTATGGCACGGTATTATTCGCCTCCAGGTGCGATGTGAAATCCTCCTTAACATGGTGAGGGAAGCAAACGCACTGCGAACAGCTTCTTGAAGTTCCCCAGTTGTCTGATAACGATTATGGGCGACTTTCTGTTTGATGTGTCCCCATAGTGCATAGTGTTGCCCACGAGATGAGACTTTGGCCTGTCTCGGGACACATGATCAATCTCGTCTCGTCTCGAATTTTTAGAAGCCTGTCCTGTCTTGTCCCGTGGTCAACACTAATAGCGCATTATCACAAGATGTCAGATTTGGACTTTGGGGTGGCCATTTTAAAGGTGCTGGTAAATTTGGCGATCCTCGTCCAATCCATTTGTCTCTGAACACATCATTGAGGTATTCTCTTAAAATGGTCACCTGAAATCCAGATCTGACATCTTATGTTACGGAGTATTTCACATCGCAACTGGAGGCGAATAATACTGTGCCATGAAAATGGCGGTGCGATCATCTGGAGTAAATGGTGGTCATTGGTCTGATTTAATGGTATACCATCCTCTCATCATACGCATGCTGTTAAAATAACATTTTGCAAGTTTGTCTACAATTCAAAAGGGGGGTAATGGGACTTTTGGTACACCCTGTACATTACAAGTACTTTCTTAATGGATGCCTTATTCAGAATTGCCGACTTCTGTGATGGAGTAATCAGCGTAACGTGCTACGAAGCTATAGGTTCCAATTTGAGCCCTGATCAGGCATGGATGTGTTTCTCCCATCACCATTTTCATTAGTTCATCCTTATCTTTGCAATTAAGAAGAGGTAGAAAAGTAACTTAATCCTTAGACGCCGGGCTTTCCCAAGTTTTACATAAACGCTGGGACCATTTTTAAGCGAGAAATTTAAATTTGTCGAGCTTTGAATAATATTTTTTTATCTTGGAAACTAAGAATGCTAGAGTGACAAATGATTCCTCGTTTTGTTCATTATAGATTAGGCTACACCCCTATAGCCAAAAACCTTAATTTTCCTTTACTAAATGAAAGAAGAGGAAGAAAGAAGTTAAAAATCTCATTTTTTTTATGGAATTTGAACTCCCATCAGGCCCCCACATAAGCAATGCCGGGATGCGAGGTTTTAAGACATTACCTCCATGTTACGTGATATGTGTGCCATTCTCGTGGCAAGAATTGCACACTTACTGCTGATAGTGTAGGATAAAAAAATATTATATTGTAAAAAAGCCGTGCTTTTCTTGATTGGCGGGAAATTCAAAATTCCAATTTTTAAAAATATTTCGGATACTATGAATGCTACAGGCAAAATTTATCTATTTTCTTCAGTAAAAACTAGGCTATAAGCCTTTGGTTGAAGAAACCTAATTTTCATTTATCAAGTAGAAGAAGATGACATTATTAGCACAGGAGTATTACATTACTTAACTAGCAGATATTATCATACTGTCAAATCATAACATGTTATGTTTATTTCATGCCGTTTCATTTTATTCAACAGTTGCTATGCTTAATTTGCACTGAAAATGAAACATATTTTTCTGATTAATGCTCAGTATAGTTCTGCAGTTTAAGTCAGACTTCACAAATTTAGTACAATGTAATTTTTGACAATATATATCTGTTGCTACTGATATGCAAGGTAGAGCACTGCCTCCTTTGTGTTTCCTATGTGTGTGAAAAATACATTTAAGCATCTAAGTCATTTGTGTATGTATTTTTTCCCTCTGAAAGATGAACTAAGTATGTTCACCATCAAGATGAAATGACCAAATGACGATAACATCTCCATCACTTTAATACTCATGTGATCTGTGTAACCATGCATGTCTTGTAACATGTTCTTCTTCTCTTTTTTTTTCTTCTTTCACTGTGGTCCACAGCAATGGACTTAAACTAAACAACAATTTTGATATAAGCAGTTGTTTTCTCCACTTTCCCACAGTTGACGGCAACGATGTTATGTTAAAATTACTTCTCGCCAATCTCACATCATTCTGATGTGCATTTGCCCACGCTGCAACTGTAGTTGGCTGCTGCATGTTCAGTGCCATCTTGGCCAATGATGTAAGCTCGGGTGTGTGTGTGTCTTATCTGAAATTAAGGAATGAATTTTAAAGTTTCTAAGAATTCTGAACAGACGCCTATACTCGAAGGTCAGTGGCGAGTTAGAGGAAGAACAGTTTGGTTTCTGGAAAGGAAGAGGTACACGGGATGCAATTGGTTTACTGAGGACCATTGGGGAAAGATATTTAGAGAAAGGAAAGGAGGTGTTTGTAGTATTTGTAGACCTGGAGAAAGCCTTTGATAGAGTGAATTGGGTTAAACTTTCAGAAATTCTGAAGAAAATTGGTGTAGATTGGAAAGAGAGAAGACTTCTAAGCAACTTATACATGAATCAACGAGTTAAAGTGAGAACAGGAGACGAAATGACAGAAGAGGAGTACGACAAGGATGCCGCCTAGAAGATATAGCGAAAAATTGTTTCCAGGGCACAGGAGGTGTCAAATTGGGAAGAAGAAGAATAAACTGCATAAGATTTGCTGATGACATGGCATTATTCGCTGAGGATGAAAGAACCATAAATAGTATGTTAGCGGAGTTAAACAGCAGCTGTGAGCAGTATGGGATGAAGATTAATGTAAACAAGACAAAGGCAACGGTCATAGGATGGAAACCAAGGAATATTAATGTGAGGACAAACAGTGAAAGAATCCAGCAAGTGGATAGCTTCAAGTACCTTGGATGCACTATAAGCAGTGACATGAGCTGCAACCAAGAAGTGAAAATTAGAATCTCAATAGCAAAAGAAGCTTTCAATAGAAGAAAAAATGTTTTTTTGTGGACCCATGGACATAGGCCTAAGGAAGCTATTAGTGAAATGTTTTGTGTGGAGTGTAGCACTATATGGTGCAGAAATCTAGACGTTGAGAAGAAACAAAGAGAGACATGGCAAAAAATGGAGCATGTAAAATGGACGGACAAGGTAAGAAACGAAGCCGTACTGAAAAGAGTTGGTGAAAAAAGATCTATACTGGAGACCATCAAGAAGAGGGAGAGAAACTGTTTAAGACACTGTCTAAGAAGGAACTGCCTGCTAAGGGATACCTTGGAGGGATTGGTTGAAGGAGGAAAAGTCCATGGAAGAAAGAGATATCAGCTTATGGATGATATTAAATTAACTGGGTCGTATGCTATTACGAAGCATAAGGCAGAGAATAGGGAAAGCTGGAGATTGCAGTGAAAAACCTGCCAATTAGGCAGAAAACAATGAATGAATGAATGTACCATTCACCATTTGCCTTTATAATGTACAGTAACACACTACATTTATTTCAAACATCTGACTTACCCTGTACATGTAGACATCTTGTAAGCTCTCCAATGTATGTTTTGTGCAATGTTTTTTGATCGGGAGAGTGTTCTAGCAACCACAGTATGGCTGTGTGATTGTGTGGGCTGCAATATCATGGTATTCCATTGGTCTTATTATTACACTCAACGGGCAGTATATGACCAAGGATGATGGTGACTAAGTACATCCAATGGTACAGATGTTGTTCTCTAACAAGGATGCCATCTTCCAAGCTGACAATGTCCCAATTCTGGTGTGATTTGACGAACATGTGGATGAACTTCAACACTTCCCCTGGTCCACCCAGTCTCCCGACCTGAACGTCATCGAACATCTGTGGTCCATTTTAAAGCAGCGAGTCCAGGTCAAACATCCTCTCCCATCATCGCTGGGGAAACTGAGTGCTGCACTGCATGACAAATGATACAAAATTCCTCTGGACACAATGAGCTCATTCTGCGATGAGTCGCAGCTGTTCAACAGGCTAAAGGCGTATAAAGTAAAGTTGGTAAGGTGTTTCCGTTATTTTGATCTCCATCTCCATAGTGTCAAAAATTATCTGTGAAAACCAATGGATCACAGAGGAAGAACTTGATGTTTTGGTGTGAATAAGCCACGGTTCCATATGTGTTATTACCAAAGACCCCCTGCAGTTCACTAAACATTGTGCACAGTGGGTTCCACATCAACTGATATTATTTTTGGTGACCTGAAGAGAGACATTTGTGGATATAGCAACAGGGTAAGGTTGTGGATTCATCACCAGCCGACAAGCTTCTACAAGAATGGAATTGACCATCTTATCTCCCAGTGGGATAAATCGGTTAACAGTTATGGACATTACTTTTGAGGAAATACATTTCCAATAAATCTTTTTGGTGGCCGACTTGTTTTCATGTGAGTACGCCTTATACTACAAAAATATCTCATTCTCATTCTTATCGTCAGGACCATTGGAGGTATTGGTTCTCTTGGATACATGGCCATGGACAGAAAAAACTTCCAGGAGGGGGGAGAGGATTTACCGATAATTGATCATATACATAACAGTATCATATACGGACACCATGCAAGCATCTTTTTATGGGACCAAATATACAGGGTGCCCGAGAAGCCGTGCAACTGCGATTTTGAATGCATGTAACTTTTGTACAAAAAGTGATGACGTAAAACTTACCCTGGGTATTAACATTGTCTATGTGGATGTTTTTTTTAAACATAAACAAGAAAATCATGCTCTACATGAATGTTCAGCAAGCGGAAAGAGTACTAAGGTGTAAAAAGTTTTTGTGCGAAGCAAAAACAATCCTGGATAAAAGGCAGAAAGGGTCACTTGCACAAATTTTCAATGTGTATCGATTGTCCAGGTGGGTATTTATCAAATCGATAAAAGAACGATAAAGTTTTATGCATTTTGCTCATTATAGACTATATTATGGGATTAATTATGGCATATTCATAAAAATATTTTTTTATATATTTTTTCCTTCGAAATTACAAAGTGTACTGGCAACATTGGTCATGTTAGAATTCATTACCAGGTGTGCCTGACTTGTGACAGAATGAACTTGCAGTGAATGTAATATTATGGAGGGGATTCAGTGAGAATTCCCTACCTGGCTGCTGTATCCCTTCCCTGGTTGTAAACTTCTATCTCAAGGGTGGGGGTTGATATTACGTATATAGTTTATAATATAATAGCCCAATGCTTCAAGAGAAATCACTGTGCATGAAGATATGATATTATTTCGGAGATACTGAAGGACATATTGCTTTTGGTTATTTTGAACGTGTTCCATATTAATACTCATTGCAGAGTATCATTGTAGCTTAAACACAGTGGTTCCCAAACTTTTTTGTTTCACGCACCCTTAGTTTTTCAAGATTTTTTGTGGCGCCCAAGTCAGAAAGTAGGCCTATCTAACACTTGCAATGCTCAGTTAAAAAATAAAGACACATTTCAAATTCAGAAACATTTTACATGTAAGAGTACTAAAAACCATGTGTATACTAACAAGTAAGTGTCATTTCAGTGAAAAAATTGGAACATTTCGCGGCACCCATGTAAGCCAGCCAGGGTGCCATGGCACATGCTTTGGGAATTGCTGGATATAATGTATTTATTGCAGTCGTCTTGAGGTTGTTCGTGTGTGACTACAGGAAACTCGGCCATTTGCCTACAACTGTACACTGTTATAATTTACTTTAGGCATGTTTTTTGGCTAAGAGGATTGCTCCTTGTATCTCAAGATGATTATCTATGAGGTTCCGTGCAAGGAATATGATAGTGTGTACATGGGGGAAACAAAAAAGAGACTGAAAGACAGGTTGAAGCAACATAAGGATGATGTAAGACTAAAGAGGGAGAAAAATGCTATATTCAAGCACACAAAAGAAACTGGACATGACACAGAATGGGAGAAGGATTGGGAGGGAGAATAGAGGAATAGTGAGGAAGTGAGAAGAGGCCAAGGAAATAGAGAAAAAAGGAGAAGAAATAATGAACTGGGATTGGGGGCTGAAAATCAACAAAGAATGGAAAGGAGTGCTAGAAAGAGTGGAAAGGACAAGAGAAAGGAAGGAGGAAGAATAACGAAGAAAGAAAAGAGGAGGGAAGGAGTCCAGGAGATAATGAATCTGTCTATGTCCAGAAGTGGATGAAGTGAAAAGGCACAGACTCTCACCAAGTACCTGTCAATCACCTGTCAGGTAGTGTCAATTACCTGTCAGGAGATTCCACTCTCAGGAATTTCTGACAGGAAATGTTTTAAGATAAGGACTGGCGCCTTCGTGTTGTTTTGTGTATGGACCCGGTTTGGGAGTGTATACAGTGTGTCCCAGAAATAGGTGGCATAACTTCAGGTGCATTTTCCTTGCATGTAAACAATGAAGAAAGTTTATATGATCATAGGTCCGGAAATGTTTGGTTTCCAAGTTATAGGCTGTCATAACTTGTGCTCACTGCAATTTGTCTATCTTCCACAGGTGGTTTCCTGCAACACAACCAGCTATTTGATGAGTGGTACATGCTGAGTGGGCTTTGTTGAGACCATGTACACCAATCAGAAATGAGCAGATATGCACTTCATGTATGGTTTGGCAGATGGCAATGCTGTAGAGGCCCGTCGTTTGTACCACAAAAGGTACCCACACCAAAGATGCCCAGATAGAGAAACATTTGTGAGTATCCATCGCCGCCTGTGTGAATTTGGCAATTTTACACCTCGTGTTGTTGAAAGAGGACGACCTCAATCTACGACTCCTGTGCAAGAAGAGGAGATTCTGAATATTGTGACTGCAACTCCTGAAATCAGCACACGAAGGTTAGCAATGCAAGTGGATATTCCTCGTTCCACTATCTCGAGAGTCTTGCGAGAACAACAGTTGTATCCCTACCATCTGCAATGTGTGCAGCCATTATCACCAGCAGACTACCCTGCTCGTGTTCTGCCAATGGTTTTTGCAGCAATGTGCTACAACTCCTAACTTTCCTGGGCATCTTCAGTGTGAGTACCTTTCGTGGTACAAACGACGGGCCTCTACAACATTGCCATCTGCCAAACCATACATGAAGTGCATATCTGCTCGTTCCTGATTGGTGTACATGGTCTCAACAAGGCCCACTCAGCATGTACCACTCATCAAATAGCTGGTTGTGTTACAGGAAACCACCTGTGGAAGATAGACAAATTCCAGTGAGCACATGTTATGACAGCCTATAACTCGTAAACCAAACATTTCCGGACCTATGTTCATATAAACTTTTTTCATTGTTTACATGTAAGGAACATGCTGCCACCTATTTCTAGGACACCCTGTATATAAGATGAAGGTTGCATCTTTCATCAATTTATTGTGAATCTTCGTCTGAAGAAGACCCTGTTAGAGGGTGGAAACGTTACGTTTTAGTGTATATTTTTATACAATGCCTTGGTCAGCATTTTAATGTTTTATAAACAGTGTTATTCAAGATGGGGCAAATAGCCTCAAATGCTGATGCACCCATTCCAAATTTTAATAAACAAACAAACAAAACACTTATAATTCACAGTAAATGCAGTCTTGTCTGTCTGTTCACTCTTACTTACCCCAGATCATGACAAACAAGAAAAAATGAAAATCTATGAATGTGTATGAATGACAAATGCTCCAGAACATTTTCTTAGAGTGAGTACGTGATGTAACTTAGGTCTTACCTCACACAATGTGAACAGCAGCAGCTATTGTATAAATAGTAACTAGATTAGTTTCCAATAGAACGTGACTGAAAAAGTGTGATTTGATGAGGACTTAAACCCAAGTCCCTACAATTCTGTGCTCTACAACGAGCTACTGAGCTTTTGTTAACAGCCATACCAGAACAGACATGGTTGCCAGCTCCACAGTTTCAGACACCAGTAACTTTGGTGCCAGGTCTCTACCAGAATTCAGCAGACTACCACATTAGATTTTATTGTACACAGATATTCATTTATATAAATTAAGTGAAGTCATACAGCAGTGACACAGAATGACAGAACAGAGTTCAAGTCCAGGTCAAACCACATTTTTTCACTTGTACAGGTATACCATGAGTGAACATTTGTTTAAATCTTTTTTTCAGTTTTAAACCACGTCTGCAAACCACAACTATATGAAATAGTTTCAACAGAACTAGTGGATAATGCTGTTTGTTTAGTAATACATTTTAATAATTCTTGTAAAAATTGCTGGATGTTTCCTTAATTTTGCCAAGACAGTGCATATTGAAAGAAAGTGCAATGAAGTTGTTTTCTTGCAGCGTCTCCTAACCCTGTACCTGGAAAGCTTGCTCCACGCATGACAACTCTGCACGAGGAGCAGTACGTGCGTGAGTCGGCCCCTCTTCTGCACAACCTAGAAAGCGACGAGGAGGAGGAAGCATCGAACCCAACTGCCAACGCCAAGTCAGCTGCAGGAGCAGAAAGGCTGTTGGAAGGTGATGCAGAAGGAACACACAGTGAACCAGAATTCAGTGAATTTGAGTCCTACCAGGTAAGTTCTTGTACTGAGATTACCATAGTATGGTAGCATTACTGAAAAGGTCATCCCCCCCCCTCTCTCTCTCCCTCTCCCCCTCCCCCTCTCAAAAAGAATCGCAAGAAGAATGAAAGGGAAGAAAAAAGAAGGTGGTGGGGAGGGAAGGAACAAACTAGGTCTGGCAGGTCTCCCCAATGACATAGTGATAATTCTATTGCCTTGTAATCAAGGCTTCCAATCCTTGGAGGTGGTTCATTGCACAGTGATTAGGGTCCCACTTTAAACTTCTTTTTACCACTTACGATTAGCCTACATAACTTTATTATGATATGCCAACATTTCATTGCATCATATTTTCATTACACAGTCCATTGATTTATCCAGTGAATCAGTTCAGTAAAGTAATCGTACGGCAACTATCATTGTAAAACACTCCCAGAATTCCACTGTAATACTATCTCCTCTACAATAATCTCTTTGCTGCAGGCTTTTGGAGTTTTACAAACCTACCTCAAAATGTGGACATTTTCTTGCGCGAGGGTCTCAACCTAATGGTGTAGTGGTAACATCATTGCCTTGTAATCAAGGGGTCCCATGTTTGACAGTTTCCAACCATCGCTAACATTGTACTGTATGTATATATTTCCCATTTGTGCCATCTTTTTTATGTTATTGTACTTGTACAGTAATGTATCTCTGAAACTTTTAAGTGAATAAGTAAATGAAAATAACAAAATGACAGAATTTTGTGCCAAGCAACAAGGTATTTACACAATAATTGTATGAACATTTTTTCCACTAAACTGATCAATCTAATCAGCTCATACACCGCCAATTATTCTGTCACGTCTCTAGTATATTGTAGCTGATGTCATAATGTTTATTAAAGGATTGGAAGGATAATGTGGCAACTTCATTACCTTTTTATTCAGACCAAAATGAAAGTGGGTGTTTCTTTTACCACGTGCATCTTTTTGACATTTTTTTTTCACATCCATTATTTTTATTTATGACTATTCTGAGCATTTGTCGAGCCGTGGTATCGTTACGTTCTGGCTCCTGAACGTGGGATTGAACCGGGAACCTTAACCGTCCTGGTGGGTGATGTAACTCGAGGTATCATTCATCCTCTGTAATGTGAACACTTGCTCCTTGCAGATAGCTTGATGGTAATGTGCGAGAGCCAGTGGCGGCTGGAAAGAAATCAATATGGTCATGCTCATCAATTAGTAGAACACAGTCCTCAGAATGCTTGAATTTCGTAATCACATTGAGACGGACACATAAATTATATTATATTCGAATGCCATAACAAACCACTACTTGGACCTCGGGAGAGGAACTGCAGCTAACCCAAATCGCTTGCGTGCATGCCCTTTTCAAACCACTGTGGTGACGCATGTGTCAGCGTAGATGCTGTCAAAGTCTCGACCAGTAAGAGTAAAGTACTGCCTAAGGAGAATGGCATGACTTCCCATGTTTCGCGAAGCGACGGGAGCTTCTGCAGCAGACAACGTTCCCATTGCAAAAGTACTGCTTCTAACGAGGAGCATGACCGTGCCGTGCACCGAAAAATGAAGAATTCAAAGGAGAAATAAGGCAAAAAAGGATGTCACAGTACGGATTTTATATTTTCATGTTAATAAGCACAAATACGTTTTATTTTGCTGTAAAATAGATCATGCCGAGCATGACTAACACGACCGTCAGAGCCGCTACTGGCGAGAGGTTAACTATACACACTTGGAAATGGCAAAACACAATCACTTGGATTCTATACCTTCAAGCCTGTATCAAACATGGTTGAAATAAGATAATACCTGGCTATCACCGATGACGAAGATTCTTGCAGAAAGCTCTTAGAGCAAGTCTGTACTGGATCGCTCAATCTCTCCTGTTGCTTCTCGTTCTAAGACCAAAGACAAAAGACCTCTCATCACCCGTTGCTCTCTAATTACGTCCTACGTCTCCCTGGTCATTGCCCTGCAATACTCACTGATCAGCACCTTGATTGCCAATAATAAGGTTTGTTAACTACTGACATGACATTCCTTGAATGCCTGAGAGTGCTGGTGATTGAGTTTATGAACTCTGGCTTGATACAATTCTTTATTTTGAGGAGATTGACACGGTATATCAGTCGTTAGAGCATCTGACTACCATACGAGAGACCCAGGTTTGATTCCCCACTAGGGGAGAACTGGAATTTTTCCCATCTGTTCAAGCAGCTCCTGCACCTGCCCAGCATCGTATAAAGTGGGTACCTGGAGGAAACTTCAAGGGGTAAAGGCGACCAGGGGCATAGTGCTAATCACATCACCCCCATCTTCGGCCGAGATCAAGAAAGTGTGTGGCCCTAACTACACACCCCCTATATGCCTTCATGGCATGGTGCAAAGCACAGGGGAACATTTTACTTTTTTTTCATTTTATTGTTTCGTTGTAAATGTAAAGTGAATATGTAAATAGAGTTTTAAAAATTGACTGAGTGAATCATGTATGTAATGAACTGTGAAATGAAAACTTATTCTCAAGAAAATTTATTTTCAATTTGTCAGTAAGTAGACACAATCTCAAGTGGTATCAATATTGTAAAATAACCAAATGAAATATAATTACTGGTACTGCTGTGTTGAGTGATGGAAAATCTCTCCATCATCGGCCCCATGTTTAAGATCTCGTTTGGGTTTGGGCATGACATTCCTTTGTGAGCATACTAATCATAATTCAACTGTATCATCAAAATTGGCTTAAAAAGGCAATAAAATCAATGTAAAATAGGAGAATAATACAAAAAATTAACTGCTGAGACGAGCCAATACTTTTTGGGATTTTGGACATTTGCGAAATGTGCAATTTTATACCAAAACTGTCTTGGAGAAGGAATGTTGAAGTTATGGGACAACAGTTTAAGGGCATGTGAGACAGTCTGTGGCGAATACTATTTATTTATTTAATTACGCTTCAATTTTGCACGTACCGTGGCTACCCGATACCCAAAATTTTCAAAAAGGCAATATTGAAACGTACAACGTTGTAGAAACGACTACTGTAAATTGTTAATTCGCCCGGCCCAGTGTAGGACCCTGAACTTCGTGGATCGATTCGTTTTTTTTTTATTTCCTCCAGGACACAAAAACAACTTAAATCGCCGAGTGCATGCAATCTGGGTTAACGTAAACTTCTTGAGAAGTGGGGAATCGTCTAGTTCCCCTTCTCAAGAAAATTACGTACGCCCCTAAACAACCCAGATAAATTCTCTCCAATCCACTACAATACGCTACGTCTAGTCCTTTTGCAAAAGAATAATCACTTAGTCTATTTTTTGAATTGATCAAAATTAATATTCCATTTTAAACAAACTTTTATTCATAGACAGATTAGTTTTTGTAAAAAGGGTAACAGCGACTTTATCAGAACAATATTTTTAATATTTTAAATTATGCAAAATGTAACAGTTCAATGAAAATTCCCTGAGTCTATAAATGTTTACAAATTGGAATTAAACGAACCTCCAAGTACTACTTTCACCTTCGCTTATTCCCTACTTTATCCTTTCTTATTTATAGTTCCAATTTAAACAACTTACAATAAATAACAATGATCTCTCCCCAAAATTTAGTTTGTATATATATATATATGCATTCATTCCCTTCCCAAATCTTCATCAAATATTAAAACAATTAAATATAAATACCTACACCCTGTCATGAAATACGTCTCAACAATTGTGGAAAAAGTATTCGAGATGTTGCCGAAACAAGTCATTGATCAGGTTATCAAATAAAAGGGGGGTACTTGCAATGTTCCAGCCGGTTACGGAGTGGAGAGACACACAAAAAAAAATATGATTTAATACTACTTGATTTCTTTGTAATAACCAATTCAAGAATAAGTGGCTCAACAATTTAGAAGGATTAATCGGTTACTACACAATTCGCGTATGCATGTTAATACAATGAATTTGACAAAAGCCCCATATCGACCTTCTTCCTTCCCCGTTACGTAATGGCAAAAAGTCCTGATGACTAGGACGAAAAGGGCTGCTCAAACGTATAACGTTAGCTACAATGCCATGCCATATACGCCACAAAGGGGAAGAAAAGGTCGGGCTCCTGTTTCACGAACTACTGTATATACCTGTTCGTCTCTCCGCTCCGGCTGCCGAGTAATCCTGGTCTGTCCTGGGCAACGCGTGTAAGAGCTCTCTATCGTGACTCTTCGCTCTCCCAGCTCCGACCGCTGGTCAAACGACGAGTCTATTACGCATGCGCGAGTGACGACTCGAGGCAGCAAACGGCCTCTGTCGAAAAACTGCGCAACTTGATACATTACGTAATGATCCATGAATTGTTTCGGCGCATGACATATCTCACTCTCGTAAATAAAGAGAAGAGAGTGACTGTGGCGGGATGATATTTATGTAAGTATATCAACCGTCACAAGTCTCCACCCGGCTTTTCCCTCCGAGTCAGTGTTGCAAACTTAGCTCTCTTGGGGTCAGATCTGGCTCTTTCGTGCACTTGTTTGCCTGTGAACTGGGGTGTCTGCCCCCATGCATCACTATGATACCATCACTGGTTCCGGCCCACATAGACCAACTTTTGCAATGATTATTCATTTTGCATGTGACGTGATATTGTTGTCTGCGAAACTCCATCCCCTCTTATATCCCTAGCTACTTTTCTTTTTGTAGCGCCGTGTTGACGTGAAATTGGCATAATATTGTTATGAGGGAATCCTTTATTTTCGATTTTGTATGACCATGAGATGGATGATGCCGCCGGATCTAGATGGTGGAAACTAAGAATAAATTGTCATCAATTTAGAGTTAACACCCCTTTGACAACTAACATTACTCTAGGAAGAACATCGTAAATCTAGCTCCTTGAAAGTCAGTTTTAACTCCATTTAAGGTGAAATTTAGCTCTTTTATGCACACCAGTTTGGCAACACTGCCAAAAGGCAAGGAGAAATTCATTGGGCATATGGGAGCATTTTTGATTTGTTATCTTGGGAATATCAAACTTCCAATGGAATAGAAAACGATATCAACGGGAAGAGGGCAGTTTGAAGAAGTGATTGCCCAGCAGAAAAGTAGAAACTCCCATTTGATTAGCCGTAATTTGATGTTGAACTTGATTCTCCATAAGGAATACAATGGATTCCGAAAATTCTTATTCGTCATATTTTTTACAGGTCGTATCCAGCTTAATAATCAACTTTGAAAAACGCTTCGACCTGTCACATGTGGAGAAATTCATACTCTCTTGTACCCCCACGTTTTTCTTCAGTAGCATTGCCCATTCCGACGATATTCAAATAAATGCACACATGGTGCGTAACTGTATCTCCTCGGCTTAATTATTCTGACAGTCTCACAAGTGAACCTAAGAATATTTTAAAGCAAATTTTGTTATGTTGATAGTTGCTCCAAAATACCTACCTACTTATTGGAAGTAGTGTTAGTGTGAACAGGAGGAATTGCTGTCAGAATGGGTATCAGAGTCAGCTGTAGAAATTAATTCTGATTATAAATATTTTGCAGAAAACAAATGAACATACAGTTGAGGCTAAGAAAGCTGTCGTGACAACAATACCCAGTTCCAGAACTCTGGATTCTCTCGTAGAACTTCAAGCTACAAAGACAGGCACGCCAAGTACAACATCCAGGTAGGTTATCTATCTAGGCAAATCTAGAAATATTTCAAAGAGGGTGGGAGGTCATTGCAAGCTAATCAGGTGCCTTACATGTTATAAATATTAATAATAATAATAATGTCTATTTCTTCTACTGCATGAGCAGGTATAAAAAATGGTGTAAAAATATTGAACAACGTGCATTCATTATTACCTACCATACTCTTCCAACTTGTTGTTTTCTATAATGGAATTTAATGCCAGAATAATTAGGAAAAATACAAAATTTCTTAGATAACAGAAAGGACTTCGTTTCCAGCTCATAAAAAGTGAAGTTCCTGATTATTATTTTTATGCATATTATTGTTATATATTTTGGATACAATGATACATAAGTAATGCATTACGTTTCATAGGCACTGTCAGGACAAAACTGATTTATTCCACTAATTTAATCTTTATCATTATATAGTACGAAGTGCATTTCAAAAGAAAGGGGCGATGTTTCATAAGAACCGACTGGCAACAGTGATCGGATCGCGCCTGCGCAGTAACATCACTTGGTCCATTGGCTATCCAGCAACCATACATTCGCTAGTTTGCTGTTCGTATCGTGTGTGTTGGAGTGTTAAAATGGCTGCGCGCATACACAATCCCGCCAGGTGCGAGGTCAGTTCTGTGATTCGATTTCTTCACGCCAAAGAACAAAATGCTGCTCAAATTCATCGAGAATTGTATAAAGTGTATGGTGACAGTATAATGAGTGAAGGAAAGGTGCGGCAAAGTTGAAAAAGTTCAAGCAAACTCCATCTGCACGAAAAATGATGGCAACTGTGTTTTGGTGGATTTCCTGGAACCGGGGAAAACAATCACATTGCAAGCATACTGTGAAACACTTTCCAAACTCAGACATGCCATACAAAACCGACGACGTGGAATGTTGCGTTCAGGAATTGTGCTTCTCCATGACGACGCCAGACCACACACTGCTGCCCTCACTGTTCAGATGATTCAGAAGTTCGGATGGGAAATTTTTGATAACCCCCCCCCCCCCCCATATAGTCTGGACCTTGCACCAAGTGACTTTCACCTACACCTAAAAAAGTTGCTTTCATCTCAACGATTTGTTGAAAACGACAGTGTTGAATTGGCTGAACTTCCAGGCAGCAAACTTTTATGCAGAGGCTATAAAAAAGTTTGTGCCACGGTACAGAAAGTGAATGGAAAATAATGGTGACTATGTTGAAAAATGAAGTGGATATGTACATGTTTGTAACCAATAATACAATGTTGCTAAACGTACTTTCTTGTTTCCTATAAAATATCGGCCCTTTCTTTTGAAATGTGTCTCGTACATTCTGCAGAATCAAATGATTGTCACTGTAATTGGCAATAATGATGATTATAAGGGACAGAATTACAAATTAAGACTGGCACTGCAGGATTGTGGCAACTTCAAAATGTAAAAATTCTTCAGATGCTCATGGAAAGTATGGATTAATCTGTCAGGTCTCTAGTATTAAGGAAGGATATATATTTAATATACAGGGTGGCCCAAAAGTCCTGCACCATAGGCGTATGACGATAAATATGAAATGTTTGCAAATTCTTCTTGCATGTGAACCACGTTGATTACTGAAGAGCGGGTAGAAGTTATTCTGCCATGTGGATGCAAACGTTACTACCACAGGGAAAGGAGGAAGGGGGTGGGTGCAAGTAGCACACACCACTGTTGACATCAGGGACAAATAGCATCTGTGTGAGGGAATTGCCTCTGAGTGCCATGCTATTTCTCTGGACTTTGTGACCCACATCCTGCAACCTCCTACAATTGTGTTTTGACAATGGTGGCAAACACATTGAACAAATATTGTAATCCAGCCTATAGTGCGGGACTTTTGGGCCACCCTGTGTTCTTAAAAGTAAATGATCTCTTGCATTTCTTTTGTTGTTACATAGAAAATACTCATGCATGCTCATTGAGAAATAGTTAGTAATGTATAAGTAACACTTATATTAATTTTTTAACAAGTTTGAATGCGAAACAAATTCATCTGTCCAGTTGGTTCATGTCATGATGAAAATATTCTTCCTTCCAGTGGCTATGGTTCACAAGCAGTTTCATCAACCAATTTGTCCAGTGAGGATTCCATGTCAATCCGCAGCATCAGCGTGGATGAAACTCCAGATATTGAGTCAAGACCTCTGGCAACAGAACTCCAGCCAGTCACGGAGGTCCCGAGTTTGACAGGAGAGGGAGAGAACTTCGTAGAAACAGTCTGTGCTGGTTTGGTGGCTGATGCCGAGCCTACCAGCCGTGCCCAACAGGAACCTTCCCAAATCTGTGAAAACGTAAAACCCACTGAAGCTACCCAGTCAGAGCCAAGTGAAAAGGTTCAAAGCGACACCCAAAATAATGTCAATGAACAGATCTCAGAAACAAACACAAGTTGCGAAAGAAAAGATGAAAGTGGAGGTAGCAAATCTACAAGTAGTGTGGCAAGCACCGGTTCCTCCACTCCACAGCAATCCAACTCTGCAGACGAGTCACCTTCCGAAAGCTCAACTGTCCAAACTCACCTTCCGCCAGGGAAAGTTGTGCGGAGAAAGAAGCTGAGGAGCCAGACGGCTCACAGGGCCTCCTTCCCCATGGCCAAACCGAACATGTCGGAAAGCAAAGCTGCCTACAAGTTAGAGCAACAGCTCAGTCGTGGAAGTGAGCTTGGAATTACTTTGTGCTCAGATAATCCCAGCAGCACTCAGAATGGCGATGTTAGTTCACAGAACTCGTCTGCTGAGAGACTAGTCAATGAAGGTAAGTGTAGGTGCAGCTTAAGTAATTTCAGATGCAATGCTGTTGTGTAGAAATAACGTCTCCCACAGTTATCACTTTATGTACAGTTTATTTACACCTACCCTTCGCCATATATACATCTTTTCATTACAAATCCAATATCAACTGCTCCTGGTTGTCTTTTGCCCCAAAACACAGAGAATTGCACTTCTCAGGACTTTACTGTATGAGCCCACTATTTACCATAGCGCTAACCTGCTCTTGCCGTTTATCACGCAAGAGTCCCTATGCCATCCTCTCATCAGTGCAGTACATCTTATTTGAGCTACGAGCACACTATTTACCATAGTGCTAACCCGCTCTGGCCATTTATCATGCAAGAGTCCCTACGTCGTCCTCTATCAGTGCAGTACATCTTATTTCAGCTACGAGCACACTATTTACCATAGCGCTAACCTGCTCTTGCCGTTTATCACGCAAGAGTCCCTACGTCGTCCTCTCATTAGTGCAGTACATCTTATTTGAGCTACGAGCACACTATTTACCATAGTGCTAACCCGCTCTGGCCATTTATCATGCAAGAGTCCCTACGTCGTCCTCTCATCAGTGCAGTACATCTTATTTCAGCTGCGAGCACACTATTTACCATAGCTCTAACCTGCTCTTGCCGTTTATCACGCAAGAGTCCCTACGTCGTCCTCTCATTAGTGCAGTACATCTTATTTGAGCTACAAGCACACTATTTACCATAGTGCTAGCCCGCTCTGGCCGTTTATCACGCAAGAGTCCCTACGTCGTCCTCTCATCAGTGCAGTACATCTTATTTCAGCTACGAGCACACTATTTACCATAGCGCTAACCTGCTCTTGCCGTTTATCACGCAAGAGTCCCTATGCCATCCTCTCATCAGTGCAGTACATCTTATTTCAGCTACGAGCACACTATTTACCATAGTGCTAACCCGCTCTGGCCATTTATCATGCAAGAGTCCCTACGTCGTCCTCTCATCAGTGCAGTACATCTTATTTCAGCTGCGAGCACACTATTTACCATAGCTCTAACCTGCTCTTGCCGTTTATCACGCAAGAGTCCCTACGTCGTCCTCTCATTAGTGCAGTACATCTTATTTGAGCTACAAGCACACTATTTACCATAGTGCTAGCCCGCTCTGGCCGTTTATCACGCAAGAGTCCCTACGTCGTCCTCTCATCAGTGCAGTACATCTTATTTCAGCTACGAGCACACTATTTACCATAGCTCTAACCTGCTCTTGCCGTTTATCACGCAAGAGTCCCTATGCCATCCTCTCATCAGTGCAGTACATCTTATTTCAGCTACGAGCACACTATTTACCATAGTGCTAGCCCGCTCTGGCCGTTTATCACGCAAGAGTCCCTACGCCATCCTCTCATCAGTGCAGTACATCTTATTTCAGCTGCGAGCACACTATTTACCATAGCTCTAACCTGCTCTTGCCGTTTATCACGCAAGAGTCCCTATGCCATCCTCTCATCAGTGCAGTACATCTTATTTCAGCTACGAGCACACTATTTACCATAGTGCTAACCCGCTCTGGCCGTTTATCACGTAAGAGTCCCTACGCCATCCTCTCATCAGTGCAGTACATCTTATTTCAGCTACGAGCACACTATTTACCATAGTGCTAACCCACTCTGGCCGTTTATCACGCAAGAGTCCCCACGCCATCCTCTCATCAGTGCAGTACATCTTATTTCAGCTACGTGCACACTATTTACCATAGCGCTAACCTGCTCTTGCCGTTTATCACGCAAGAGTCCCTACGCCATCCTCTTATCAGTGCAG
The DNA here is from genome assembly GCF_977018435.1 of Lepisma saccharinum. Classification (NCBI taxonomy): domain Eukaryota; kingdom Metazoa; phylum Arthropoda; class Insecta; order Zygentoma; family Lepismatidae; genus Lepisma; species Lepisma saccharinum. Next base: position 44,512,550 of record NC_139257.1, on the reverse strand, counting down.
TACATCTTATTTCAGCTACGAGCACACTATTTACCATAGCGCTAACCTGCTCTTGCCGTTTATCACGCAAGAGTCCCTCGCCATCCTCTCATCAGTGCAGTACATCTTATTTGAGCTACGAGAGCACTATTTACCATAGCACTAACCCGCTCTGGCCGTTTATCACGCAAGAGTCCCTACGCCGTCCTCTCATCAGTGCAGTACATCTTATTTAAGCTACAAGTGCACTATTTAGCATAGCGCTAACCCGCCCTCGCTGTTTATCATGCAGAGGTCCCTAAACATACGGCGCTCACTCTGTGTATTTCTATGCATCCATAATAACTGCCTGAAACCATCGGGCCTTGTACCGGAGTATCTGAGAACCCGCAACTTCCTGTGTATCTGAGAGCATGGGATTCTGAGATATGAGAGAGTCGTAACAAGTCGGAACCCGGTATTTATACCTCCGACAAACGACCTGCCCCCAAACTGCCGGAGCAAGATCCTATTGTTACCTTTCAAACAGGGAAGCCGTTGAGGAAAGGCAACTGTTTTCTTCCCTGGTTACTTGGCCAAAAGCAACTTAGGCCAGAGCATTTACAAAGAAATAAATTCGTAGTCTATATACTTTCCAATTTCAAGTTGTGTGCATAAAAACCACACAGCAATGTTTCATTGTGACACATATTACTTGGATAGGAACCAGTCAACAGCAACGTTCTACACCATAGTGGCATGGCAAACTGCGCAAGCCTGCATTTGATTGGTGAAATCATGACATGGCACAAGACATGTATTGCTTGTCACTTCGGTGTGAAATCTCTGTCGTAACATTTGTGGTGGCTTTTAGGTAAAGGTAAGATAAAGTTCCTCGTGCATATAGCACTGCGTCATGAAGGCACGTTTAGGTGATGTAAGGGTAGTGCCCCACACATTCTCGATCATGGCTATTTTGGAGGTGATGTGATCAGCACCATGCTCTGGCCTCCTTTACCCCCCTCAGGTAACCATTGATTTGAAGCTGCGTGAGCCCCAGAGCTGCTTTATGCGGGGACACCCCGGAAATCGAACCCAGATCTCCTGCCTGGCAGTCAGATGCCCTACCAAGAAGACCACCGCATCTCCTTGTGGTGGGTTTTACATGGGTAAAACTTTCGCCACCACAACACAATATTAAACAATTGCTTCTGCAGTCAACTACCCATATCTGCGGACACCTCTTCACAAGGGATGTAAAATATAGCCCTTTCTAAAGACACATAAATGTCAACCTCACTTCCATGAACTACACCGTGGACTGCATTTTGCAGACTAACAAGGCTCTGATGTCTGGACTCATGGCCAGTATAATCCTCTGTGGGGCTCATCTTCATCCTCATCTTCATCATTAGCCAAAAGTGGCAGAAAAGCGAAGTAAAATATGTTGAATCAATCAATGAATCAAACGTCTTCCACAAAGTGCAGGAAGTGGGTATTCATATGACTTCATTTCACACCTCACCTTATCCCTCATGCTAAGCAATCCTACTCTTGTTAGCATTTCAAATTCTCCTGTGAGCATTGTCTAGCACCCGCTCATCTGGCTTCACTGCATTATAACAACACACCGATGATGTGGCCCCGTCTGCAAAGCATAAACAGCTTATTTTATCTGAGAAGGTTTTCTTCTTTGATATCATCTCTTTTAGCTCTCTCATTACCCTTTTTGGTCTGCTGGATAAACTCAGAACAAAGAAATCACATTTGTGAACTGCAATGAAACCAGGGGCACGTCAAGTATCTTGAGCACCCATCAAGCAACGTGAAAGCTCATCTACTTGACGGCCAAATAAACATTGTTCAGCGACCGCTGCTCACTTGCACCTTGAGCGACCTTGCACCTTGCTTGCTGCAGGTTTAAGGCACAGAATATAGTGTTTTGTAGTTCAATCTCGTGAGATGGTGGCTAATGAAGAAGTATTTCGTGATTAACTTCTTGTAATTGGTGTAATTACAGTGGAACCCCGATTTTTACATTCCTCAGTTTTATATTTTCTTACATTATACATTCAGTATTCATGGTGCCAATAGAGCAAAATGCTACAAAATTGTCCTCGATTTTACGTTTCCCTGCATTTTAAGTTTTTTCAGCTTGGTCCCCTGAAAAACGTAAAATCGAGGTTCCACTGTACAGAAGAAGTTCAAGTAACAGAAGTTAATATAAATTTCCACTTTTTGTAATTGTATTAAAATGAAAGTGTTACATACACCATAGTGTTTGCAAAGTGGTGCAAGTGTGTGAAAAGAAAATTTTGATTAACGTTTGGTGAAAAATGTTTGATTTTGTTCTCATCCATTAGTACCCATCATTGTTTTGAGAAGAAATAATTTTTATAATATTAGTTCTGCAACGTGCGTTCACAGACAATGGCACCGATATTTTGATCAATGAGCAGCAAGCAACCACCGACTAGTAAATGATCTGTCAGCTCAATGAGCGAAATCTTGTTCAGCAAGCATCGCTCAGATACGTGCCTCAGATGAAAAGTATTGTTTGGAAACACATTCACATCAGCGTTTCAATCACTGACAAGGAGGTGTTACATGATTGGTTAGTTGTCTGGTGCAAATTAAGTCTTTGCAAGAAGGTCCATGCAGCCCAATCATCTTGGCGCATCTCAGTATAAAGTAGACTTAAACAAAAACAAAAGAAAGTTTGTTTCTTTATTGGCTAAAATTATTTATTTTGCTGAATATTTAAGCTTTGAGGAACTTTCCTCCCACCATGTAGGTCCTCCTTGCCACGGCTCGGCTTCTTAATGACACAAATTGCATTTATTTTCATCTGTAACTCATCCTTCATGTCGTTGCTCATCTAAAGGCATTTTAACATTTTGGTTTCTTGTATTGTTTAGTTTTTATAGTGGGGTGCAAGGGTCTTCTTTGAAGGCACCCAACTCTTCATGTAGTGTATCCAGGAACTGGATGTTTAAGGCTCCTGCAATCTCCGCCAATATAATCCTTCATGGGATTGCACAGGGTGGTGCAGAGCCAACTGACACATTTGATATGCTCATAGATGATGAAAGAAAGGAAGGAAAATAAGGAAACCCATATGTAATGGTACATTGAAGTATGCAATTTTATTACTAACAACTTACAAGTTCATTTTGTGAAAATTACATCAGACAGATTTCTCCGTAGTTCATCATCAATAGCCGTTAGTTCCTCAACAATGGCTTCTATCAGTTGTTGAAGAGTCGTGATATGCCTTCTGAACACACGGTCTTTCAAGAATCCCCAGAGACTGCTGGCATGCCGAGCATTGTGGACTACGTTCAAATGCTTCCCTCACTCTCTGCAAGTTCTCAGGCGTATGCACTGTTGTTGGAGCTCCATGTTTCACATCCAATACACCGCCAGTTTCTTCAAATTTCTTCACCCAAGCCAATATGGTATTCCGAGACGGCACGTTACCATGTCTGCTAACAATGAATTGTTTTCTGAACAATCGCTGCATTTTAACCACTGACTTCGTTTCGTAATATCTACGAACACAGAAAACGCGATGTTCAACACTCCGCAACGGTCCATTATGACTGTTGCTGTGTTCTTGTAAAATGGCTTCCTATTCTCTTCTCATCCCCCCCGCAATCCACTTCAAACTATCCTGCATAATATATTCAACTTTCAAATGTGGCAGTCGGCTCCGCACCACCCTGTATGTTGTCCTGGACCATGTCTTATTCTGTGTACTGTGCGTCACTTTACAGAATCGAGCTCTTTACATGTATCATTGGGTACTGGTTTTTAGTTTATTGTTGTTTTAATTTGTTGCATTTCAGTGCATTGAAAGAATTTGTTCTTTAAATTCACTGAATTTTCAGTTATTGAGTTTTTAATAAGAGGCTTATGCCCACATACTAATAGAAGGGAAGTTTTAATAAACCAACAAAACAGCATAAGTTGTGTTCACTATTTGCCTGCAACATTAGTTTCATCTGTACTGATCATTCATATGACTTTTGTTCACAGATGAAGGGGACAGCACAAGTCAGTCTTCTTTCGGTTCACGCCCAGACCTGCACCGCTTGTCGGAAACACCAGTCCCTGATTGGGTAGTAGCCGGAGAAAGTGTTTTGATTCGTCCATATAATTCATCAGGTGCTATAGCATTTGTTGGTCCAACGGAATTTGCAAGTGGCACGTGGATTGGTGTTGAATTGGATGCTCCCACAGGCAAGTACGAGGGGAAGTCAGTAAATAGGTCAGAAACTGATGTGGGAAAGCTTGAAAAAGGAGTGAGTAGTTTCTAAAGGTGTTAGGTGGCAGCACAATCCAGCTTGATTGTATTAAGTTAGCAGTCACTAGAATGCAGATGCACGCATGGGCAGCTCAGTTTAAGAATGACGATCGTACTTGAGGCCTGTACGTGAAGATAGTACGGGTGGAGGAGATGATTCGAGCTGACTGACGAGTGACAATAAACAACATAGCATCTGCAATAGGATGTTCTCGTGGTTTAGCCTACAGCATAATGCATGATCGTTTGAATTTCTGAAAAGTGTGTGCATGATGGAAGAAAACTATTTGTGGGTTGAACGTGAGGTGTGACTGTGGCTGGGACAGCAGCCCAAAGAATTTCATGCAGCTGGTTTTGGGGGACTGATAAATCAATGGGATAAGTGTTTGTGAAGATTTTGTTGAAAAATGAAAACTGTTTTTCAAGTTGGTATTTTTGTAATAAATGTTTGTGACCTACTTACTGGCATACCTATGTATTACTAATATTTTAAATTCTATTTACAACTCAATTGAAAAAATATTAATACTGATGCAATATTCTTTAGATTATAGATCACAGAACAGAGTTGTCAGTAAAATCAGTGTATTTCTTATTTTTCTAATTCTATTGTAAAAGTAGTTGAAAACGGAATTGGGAAACATAATAAGTTAGCCGTGCATTTTTATGTAATTTTATAAATATTGTCATACATGTGTGAACAAGTAAAAATAACAAATTACAATTACAATTGAAAAATTGAAGACAGAACACTAATTTATTAATATGTTAAATCATTATAAATGTTCGTCAATATTGATGTCACTGTACTGGTATCAGCTCAGCCCTACTTTTGATCATTTCTGTAGTGCTTTGTTTAATTTCATTCTCTACACATGAACCTTATCTTGAAAGAAATAAAAATGACATTGCTGCATGGCATTGAAATATCAGTGACTTCAATGTGACGACTGTGGCTAGGAAGCTGATGGCAAATAATCTTTCTTCTGGGCTTTGAGGACAATGCTAATCCTTATAGTAGTCTGTTTCACTTCAGTTAGAACCAGAAAATATTGTTTTTTATATTGCATCTTCTGGGCTTTTTGGGTTTTAAGTCATTTTTCAGTATTTTTTTGCAATCATTATTGCATTTTTCTCATTTTTGAAGTTTCTCCTTCCCAGTTGTTTCATGAATTTTAAATGCATTTGCTATCATAACTTAATATTTAAATTCACTAAAATCTTCTTTTAACAAGTATGCCATTAATCGTAAATATGGTCAATGCAAAAGCACAATATTATTTTTAACTGAAATCTTTGGCAATGGATTTTGTGGAATTAATTTATGTAAATTAACTTTTCTTCCAGCAAACTTAAAATACTTTGGGTGTGAAACCTACTTTGAGTTTCTCCTGCTGGCCACTATTATCACTTTAATCTGTGATTTTACAGTAAAATTAGTCCCAATATTAAAAAAATATATAATCTGATGCACACGAAACAAAACTGCATTTTCAGATGCTGACCGACTACTGTATCATGCAAGGCCAATTCTGAAAGGGGGTGAATGACAGATAAACCTTGAAGTAAAAATATGGGAAAGTACATTAGCACTTGATTGTTTTTTTCCCATAGTTTAAACCACCAAACAACAGATTTTATCAAATTATTCAACTAGTGTAAAATCAAGCTTTCATTTTAAATTATTTTTAGGTCATTTTTTAATAATCTTAAGGCCATTCTACAGGTCATTGTTTTAGATGTTTTAGGTCATCAAGTTCCGTACCCTAGTTATGAGAATGATTTTTTTATTTCCAGGCAAGAACGATGGCACTGTGCAAGGACTGCGATATTTTACTTGCAAACCTAAGCATGGGATATTTGTTCGTGCTGACAAGTTAATTCTGGACAAGAGAGGCCGTGCTATGAGAACCAGCCGCAGGACATCCGATTTCGGAATCAGCAATAGTCGAAGCCGTGAAGGCCTTTCGGAGAGCGGAATGAAAAGGAGTCACAGTAGAGGTAAGGAGACAAAATTTATCTGAACTTACCGATGGCTTAATGGTTGTGCTGTTGCCTTATAATCCAGGGGTCCCAAGTGTAGCTACTGTGGATATACTTGACAGTTGTTCAGATGCCACTGTAAACTGTGTGTTGAATCCCGAATTAGCCTATTTGAGCATAAAGTGGATAAAATCTAGTTTTTCTCAAGGAACAAATGTACTGGTGAATTTTCGTAGTCTTCTTTTTTATTTTTCCACTTATATTCCTTGATTATTTCAACAGTTTTTTTTTTTAACTTTGTTTTCATGTTCATTAAGCATCCAAGATTCACTTCCACAAACCCTAGTTTGCACATGACTCTTCTTTGACAAGTGACTGTCCACACACACATTCTTATCACAACTCTTGGTAATAGAATGGATCATTACCGATCACTGATGTCAAAATCATGTATTTTGAATGGATTAATGCTATCCTGAATAAATTGGATGAAATTAATTAACTCCTTCCTCAATGCCCGTAACATGAGTGTCTTAGGCCCCCCCCCCCCCCCCACTCCCTGGAAAGCATGTAATGAAAAGTTTCATTCTCATCATTACCCTTTTTTGTGTGGAAAGTAAAATAAAATTTACTTCCTTTTCAAATACAGGGTGGCTCATTTTGTATCCACCAATTTCAAATGACAATGGAGAGACTGTGAGTGCTTGTAGTAACTTTGTGGGTGTGAAATGAAAATATACACACAGGCATTTAATACAGTGTATAATATGGACGATACAGAAATCAGTGCACTTTGAAACATCCTTTAAAAGTCCTCCTCCTGCTTGGATGCACTGTTCGAGGCGATGCGGGAAGGCTTTCATGACGCGCGTCACAACATGTCCTGTGGAATAGCGCATATTTCACGGCGAATGACGGTTCACCATATTATCCATGGCTCTCCAGCATCTAACCCACCTAAGAATGCCGTGTGTATGTGGAACAGGTGCATGGCAATCTTCATTGTTCCGCCAGGGTTGCCAACTCAAATTGGTAGATACAATATTCATCATGCTGTAATTCAAAATGAAGCCCCCGGTTTCTCAAATATGATAAAAGTGACAGTCGGGTTAGAATAATGTTTGATCAGTAGCAATTGTCATTTTTTTAAATACATGCCTATCTCAAGTAATGACAGACAATTATGGTTTGTGAGCCCACCCAGCTGTAGTTTGATGACCCTTTCATATATGACATGTACTTTGAAAATCAGATTTGAGATTTTATTAACAATTATACACTCGACTCTCTCTAATCCGGCCCTCAATAGTCTGCCCTGTCAGTAGTCCGGCCCATATCCGGCCTGTAGTCACTCAAGCAGAAATGACACGCACAACAATGTATTATCATGTTCAACAATGTTGTTAGTTAAAAATGTTAAACAATGCTATACATACGTACAGTATTTGAAATTGTGACTTTCTTACAGTGAAGTTCGGTACATACTATGGCTTCTAAAAGGAAACACGTTACATCTTTCATAGTGAGTAATACTACTGTATATGTACACACTGAACGACTAAATTTTCTATGTAAATGAATGTACAGTGTCTTTGAATTTAATAAAGTACAGCCTGTATAGTCCCTATGTGTTTAAACTACGTAGTAGTACATAATTTCTGACCCTCTCAATAATCCGGCACTTCCGCAAATCCAGCACCCATATGTGCAAGGAATGGCCGGATTAGCGAGAGTCTAGTGTAATTCCAAAAATCTCATTTTATATACCAGTTTTTGAACCTAAAATCTAGTCAGTTTTTGTACTAATATTTTATCTTTTATTTGGCATAATACACCGTTCGCTAAGAATGCAAATTTTCTGTGTGTAATTTGCCAGTTCTTTGGGTGTGGTCTTTAAAGTTTAATGTACAATATTTACAGCTACAATATTTTGGGAATGAAGCAAAATATGCTCAAAATTTAAATACTGTTTGTATGTAGGTGTTGGACAATGGCATATATGAAATGGCTAAGTGAGCCATAGAAAAATAGAACATTTGCATTCTCAGTGGACAATGTGTCTAGGAATCTGCAACACAAAGTTTTTGAGGTTTGAATGGTTCCAAAACAGTTAATGTTGAGCGACATTTTTTGTATTGCAGGCGAGGGCCTATCCAGCCTGCACCGGTCTCGCAGCAGGGGAGAGGGGCTGAGCTCTGTCGGCACAAGAAAAGGAAAATAGGCCGTTGCAAGTAGAGGCTGCGGTATCAAGTTAAAACAGCATCCACCCAGGTTGAGTGTCCATTTTTTGTCCTGGTAGGAACACAAGGTCTCCTTTAATTCCTTTCCCTCCAATCAGAAATCGAGGACAATGTGTGAATGTGGTTCGTGAGTAGGAATGAGAAACTAGGCGTTCCTGTAGTTGTCTCTGCAACGTGGTAGAATGTTAACCTCTTTTTAAAGGAAACTTTTACCCCTACCGAAGAATATAATTTTTGTATATAAAGATACCGTAAACAATAAACCTGTTTGATTTGTTTTGTTAGAATTAGGCACAGTTTTTGCGGATATGTTTCAACACTATTGAGTTAGTGAGCGGTTTTTGAGTTTAATTCTAGCGTTTTAGAACATCCCAGGGAGGTGTGATGCGAAAGTGGGCAGAGTTCGTGCTGCTTGTAGTCATGTATGATGCTAAGTAGTAAGTTAGACTTTAAAAAAAAAAAAAAAAAAAAACAAGAAAAGAAAACGTGGTTTATAAAATAACCAGGAAGCAATATCAGTCTAGTCTGAGCAAAACAAAATATAAACAAGAAACTGTGTAGATTTTTTCATTTAAAAAATCATACATGAGTTTGCAAACATGATGGTTTGCGTGATTGCGAAGCAGATATGTTTGATATAAGCGTTTTAAGCCCTGTGTGCTTGTGTGTGTGTGAAACAAGCAAGGCGATAGATGAGCCATTTTTCCAGTTTCTATCTACTTGCTACTGTCCATGATATACTAGCCGGAGAGAGGAGCTGAACGCATGAATAATTTAAACTCAGATTCCATCCCAGAAGATTTGTCCAAACAATTTGAAAATATAACGGTCCAGATGGAAATCATCCCAGGAAAAAGAGGTTTTTAAAAATCTTCCAAGATTGACAAGTTTTTGTCATGATGAGTGACAGTCCACATTTTTCCCATGTGTTGTATGAATAGATCACATAATTTTATGTGTAATATGTGTTTTAAAAAAATGCAATCCTTTGAACTTAAAGATGATTATGGCTACAGGGCATGTATAGAATTTTTAAGCAGTGTTTTATTGTAAATGTTGCAGTTCTTAATTTGTTAAGTCTGCCATATATATATTATGCATATAAATAATAGATTATATATAAATATATATATATATTGAATCTGACCTCTGATATACAGTTGGTTTGTAAATATTTCTCCCTGATGGCTCAAACAGTAGCTGCTGCCAAACAAGTTGTACATTAGAGAATCTGAGAAATGTTTTTAGTGCATAATTTTACAAATATTTTAAAAAAGTACAGGGTTGTTCATAAAGCGTTGATATTTTTATGAAATGTCCTGTATTTTCTCTTATTTCTTTCGTCTGTTTTACCAGTGCTTTGTGTATGAACAGGTTCCCACCAGGCATCTGTTATTTTGTTTTCCTAAAAAGAAATTCTGAGCATTCACTGTGTGTTCTTTGTATAGATGTATAAAGATGAGATCCTGTAAAAAAAAATATAATTCACTGTGGTATTTTGTTGGTTTTTAAATTAAAAAGAAAATATTACTGAGTGTAATATTCAAATATCACTCAGGAGGAAGATTTATGATTTTCCTTTGTTGTTATTGTTGTTATTATTTTAAATATTATGTTATTGTTATTTTTCCTTCCTTCAGCAGTGAATCAGTGTCTGATATGAGATATTTCAGTATTTTTCTTATGTTCGTACAAGGTTTCTCAATATGTTGCATTCAAAGTGTAAGTTTTCTTTAGTGATGAAGTAATGCTGCATGTAATTCTCAATGCTACAAGTCCAGCCTTTTTTTATGACCAATTCGTGTCTCACATTGTCTTGATTATTAAGTGTGCTACAAAAGGTCATCCTGAAATTAGTGCCTCCACGTTAATAACTCCTTATATTGTTATCGCATTGCAATGCAACTTCACACACATATAATGTGATATGTTACTAATGCACACAGTTTTTTATTTGTCGGTTACTAAATAAACAACATGAATAGCAGAGAAAAACAAAAGCTGTGATTGAGTTCTTCCATGAGGGTTGTCACAGGCCATTGCCAAAATGGGGTGGTCAGTAATAACCCAACCTCCTTACAGTCCTGATTTAGCCCCATCGGACTTGCATTTGTTTGCCCCCTCTCAAAAACAACTTTCGTGGACAGTATGTCCAGGACGTGGACCACATTAAAATCACTGTGAATGCAGGGGTCAAAAAAAACAACCTCTGACTTTTTTCCAGAGCGGATTAGGTTAAACCGTGGTAGAATTGTATCAGAAGGAAAGGACAGTATTTTGAATAGCCTTAATAAGCACCAAACATCTGAATCTATTTTTACACAAACTTTCCTTGTTCCTCCATCACAAACTTTTTACTTTTTACAGCAGATGAGTAGAGGCACATATTTTTGGTAAATAAAAAAGCAAAATTTCGGTACAAAAACAGAGTCAATTTCAGGTTCAAAAGTGGTAAATAAAATAAAATTTCGGTGTTATAGCGGTGATAATCACATCAAAAGTGCTACATAAAATGACATTTTGGTTTTAAAATTGTGAATATAATCCTAAATTTGATTTAAAAACTGCACTTATTACACAAAATAAATTTACCCCTTCTAATAGCATTTTTATGTAGTTACCAGAATATTAAGTTTATTCCTGGTAAAGCGGTCCATTTTTGCTTCTCAAATATTTGCAGCAGAATTAATAAATTTTCCGTGAATTGCATATCTCGCAGGATACTTCAGACTTCAGAAAGTGTCGCGTTGGTATATAAACGGTAAATTTCGTGTTTAAGAGTAGAAAAATGCACCTCACACCTTTCAGAAACATGAAAAATGAACATAACAGCATGTTATTTCATATTTCGTGTTTTCGTCAAAAACGAAATTTGCATGCCTCTACAGATGAGGCATTAGTTTCAGAATGACCTTTGGATTTTTGTTTGTATTTCTGTATTTTGAACAATACCAGTGAAACCTCTTAAATTACCAACTTTCAACATTCCCGTTGCCTACCCTTGGCAGCTTTGTCTGGCATGGTGTTACAAAAGGATCTTGGAGTAAAATACACAGTGATTACACCAGGTGCTGGAAATTTTTGTAAATTTTCATGACTGTGAGCTGCATTGTCGGTTGTAGAAGAAAGGCTTAAGTGACACGAGGTCTACAGGTCAGGAGCGAAGATAAAGTTGGCACAATACAACATTGCCTTTATATCTTGGTGGGCGAGCGGTAGAGTGGTTTTCCTGGTTTTTCGAGGTCAGTGTAATGATATCAAAGTTCCCACTGACTTGGCAATCCTGGAAAAGTCAGGATTGGTGGGGGTTGGGGGAACTGAAAACACACAAAAATATTATTGTATTTTCAAGGATGTCAAATAAACTTGATTCATATAAAGTTAAAAATATAGAAAGGTATTTACGATTAAAGTTGTTGAGACCAGAGCATTGACTTGAAGAGTTTACCAGGCACGGCTCTACGGAAAATCTGTGCAGTTTGACTGTTCTGTATGATGTATTTACTTCCACTGAAGGGGATGAATTGTTAACGGTAACAAAAGTGCATAAGCATCTTATTTTCACTTCTCGGTCCTTCGAAAAAGGACCCACTGACTTGGATTTACGAAACATTCTGTGGGAGTTTGGTTCCTGCTTAACCCATGCGGCTTTTTTATGTATTTGATATGGATCTCTTGTAGCATGTCGTGAGCTGGTATATTGGTGACTTCCGCACTTTCGACTGTGCACTCACATGCTGAGATGGGCAATTCTTTTAGTCTCAATTCCGACCTTCCATGAAATTGTCTCAAAAGACCAAGAAAATTCAATTATCGCTAATTTTCCATAGTTTACAGGGTTGTAATGTCCTTTTTTAGGGATCCTTGCAACATTAACAACTCATTTCCGAATTCCGAATTTTGTCTAGACATGACAACCATCAACAACAAATGCTATTGGACTTTCAGTTTACATCTGGCTGTTTACGCCCACCATACATTTTAGGTACATAAATATACCCTTTTCATATAAATTTTACACATAAAGCTCATATACACACTCAGATATCTTGCTTTTAAATAACTACATTCATTATTATCATATCAAATTGTCTCAAGGCCATGGTGGTTCAGTCACAGGGTGTATGACTGCCATGAAGATGACCCGGGTTCAAATCCTGTGGTTGGTCATCTATGGTCGGAATTTTTCTGGCCTGCCTGGGGGCAACAATGGGGGTAAAGGTGGCTGGAGCAAAAAAAGGTGGGTTTTATTTGTTCTTTTCGGCGTTTTTTGGCTTATTGGTCCTTTTTTAGCCTTTTTTTAGGTCTTAGTACAAGATCCTTTAACCGTAACTTGTCTGGAAGGTCGCGCTGTAAGGGTAAAAACACGGTGAGGCACAGGGACCCTTGTTCATCGCACGGAGTCCGGTCAAGCCATAAAAATGTCAGGATATAATGAATGAACCGGTTGTCGGACAGTCACATTGACCGCCATCACACAAGCTTGCAAACGACAACTCTGTCAAAAAAAAGTGGGGGAAAAGGAGGGTGTGTTCCAAAAAAGGGAGAAGTGACCTTGAGTGGACCAATCACGGAGCCTTCCACTTGAAACAAGGGACCCAAGATCAAACCATGTTTGTTCTTTGGAACATCTCGCGATGAGCGGGGCTCCACTATGCTTTTACCCATTTAACTCCATGGTTTTGAATTACCGGAACTTGTCCCTGCGAGTTTCTGGTGACGTGCGATGAGGGATGTGCTTCACTGTGTTTTCACCCTAAGTGGCAACTTTCTCGTTTTGAAGCTTTCAGCATGGTGTATAGGACCAGACAGCGCGAGCCTGCAAAGATCTCAAGTCAGATAAGGAGGTGCCGTGCATATTCATTCAATATGTAATTAAAACTGAAGTTATTAATTAATTTGGATCACATTTATACGTCCTTTCTTGTGGTTTTAGGTCCTTTTTTTTTTTTTACTTTTGTAGGTCTTTTTTTTGTTAATTTCCAAGCCCTAAAATGGGGGCGTGGGCCTACCCACCAACTGCCGGCCTCACTCCAACATGCCAAGGTGCGAGATTATCAGTTATGGGGTGATGTGTGGTCAGCACATTGAACTCCCCAGTCGTTATTGTAGGTTTCTATAACCGGGTTACGCTGTTCATAGCTGCCCAATTTCCTCATGCTGAGGGATGGCCACCGGTCCCATACACAGGAGAAAAGTTGTTACGCTTCCCCCAGGAGACTCGAACCTGCATGCATCCCATAGCCGGAGCCCAAACAATGACACCTTAGACCACATGGCCACAATTGCAGGACGAGGCTTCCTTCGTGGTGAACATTTATGTCAGTGGGATTGGGGCTTTAATATGTTGAAATAAACTGAAACCATATGCTTTCTGGTACCAATTACACTCTTATTGGCCAATGTCGATACACTGGACCAGGGTCAGCCCAACCCTAAAATAAATATATGTCCACTATTTCCTTTTGACTTTTTTACAATGGTGTGCATGATGATTTAATATGCAATTTGCAAATGTGCTGTAATTCCTTGTTGCAATTTGTGTTTCGTAAAGAGCACTGTAGCATTGCGAATAACGACAGCATTAGTGGGATTCACACAAAAGTAGGGATGGAGTAACATGAAATTTGAACTGGTATTAAATGGCAAATATCCTTTGGAAAGCCCAAATGGTTCATTCACCTACTTAATGTATGTGGTCATGTGACTGCAATGGGTTTTGCCTTACTACGCTATTTAAGAATACACAAGAACCATCCTATTATATGTATTAACAACAGTAACAAAATGATGGAATTTTGCATTCAATTAGAGGGTAATTATAGAAATATCGGTAAAGTAAAAATATTGAAACTTATATCAGTTGAGTCCGATAGAATTAACCTATGGCATCTTCAACTGAAAATGAAATTTAAAACCAAATTTGTAATGTATTGTTGCATTTTTTGGTCATGATATGCATTTAGTTTATACATTCCATGAAATAAAAATGACAATCTTGCTTGTTGTTTTATCCACACTCCAATATGACAGAGAAAAATATGCTGAAGAAATAAGTATTTTCAAAAAAGAATGATACGCAGAAATGATAAGAATGTGTGCAGTGGTGTAGCTCAATTCATTCACGAGAATGCAAAAAGTCTTGTATGTATATCTTGATACAATATTTTCAGTGCATATCTGCACTGACAATAGAACATAACTTGAATTAGGGAACTTTCAGACTGAAATGACAAGTGACATGCTACACAGGAGTTTCACACTAAAGAGAATGCACCGGAACATGCACTTTTCCCTCCACTGTACATGCATGACCAAGATGACAATGCATGTTGAGGAAACAGCCCAAGCCAAGTCACATAGTATGACATATTGTATTTATTTCCAAAGGTTTGTTTCCAAGTAACAAGTGTCAGAACCTCCTTCAAAGGAGACTATTAATTGGCCTGTTTTAAGACTACTGTGTGTACAAGCCATTTTGCCACTGGTGGAAGTTACGAGCCACCAATGTCAATTGTGGCTACAGCAAGAATATCTCTAACAGTTCATAAAAAACTCAATATTAATAATTAATCTTGGATGGAGTTCTGAAGTTAAAAGCATTCCTTTTGTAGTGTATGAAAGACTGAATTTTTTTTTTGGGACGAGGTTGTAGCATGAAGTAAAAAATAAATCCTACATTCAGAATTGAGAATAATATCGAGTTCCCAATTAAGTGTGAAAATCCTTATACAGTGAAAACCTTGAATTCTACACAGTATGTGGAAATGATCATTTTCACATATCTGATAATGTAGAAAAGCATTTTAAGTCACAATCATTCAAAATTCCCAAGTGTTTTGGGATATTGACTAAAAATTTTTTCCTGTTCCTCGCACTGACAATTCAGGAAACCCTCATCCCCCAAACAACACCAATTTTTGCTGTAAACTTGCAACATACTCAATCATTTTTCCATTTATTTCTTTAACATGTTAAGCATGGTGAATAAATCTTACTCTCGTCAAAATGTATTACTTCCTCAAAAATCAGATACTGATTGAGTCACTGCAAAAAGAGTTTGATTGTGAATTTTTAGTATGTAGCTTGTAATGAAATCAAACATTTGCTCATGGATATTTTCGGAAGTTCCTTCCACTGTGTGATGTATTGAAATGAAAAAAATTCCCGAGGGTCATTGTTCCAGCTGCAAGCTTGTTAATGATGCATTTTAACCTAACCAATTTGATGGTTAGAGGCATAAAATAATGTCATGCTATGATTAATATATATGTTATTGACACACAAGTTTGGCAGCCATTAATTGTAGATCCTAACCTCAATTTTTGAAACTCCTAATCATGTTGTTGTATGTAGAACTTTCCATTATGTTTGGTTAAGTACAACTACTCCTGTGTATTTTTTAATTTACGTTCCTCATTGTTAAAATATGCATGCAAGCTTCTAATGTGCTTTTCATTCTAATGAGAAATTTGAGTTTTAATCTTTAATAAGTAGCTATTTCCAAAACTTGTTTTCAGTATAACAGAAAGTGTTGTTGTTGGATGTGAATTGAAAAATAAGCAAAATCTCGATTATATGTATTTGCGGTTCGGAATAAATTTTCGAAAGAGTAAGAATGTTGAGATACAGAATAATGGGCATCAATGGTTGTGTAGCAAAATATATGTTGGTGCAAAATGTTTCGCAGTAAACCAACTGTTATTCTAGTAGAGTTGCTAAAGTTCCTGAGAAATCATTATGGATAGAAATCTACTTAGCAGCCTTCTAGAATGGCTGGGTATTACTGGGTTATTCAGAGGAATGAAAGAAGATAAAATATCTGGTAATGTCTTTGCACTTTCTTGTTCACATAGCCACAGGTGTTAACCATAATAGCATATGAAATGTGAATGCACTTCTTATGTATTCTACATTTCAAAACAGTTTTGAGGAAGAAATTACAACATTGTAGGGTCAAAAAGGGAGACAAGATAAATGTTGAGAAATCTTGTTTGGTCAGGCCTAACCCTGGTTGCATGCTATTGGATGGGAATTCTGTCCAACAGTTTGCACGTTTTAGATATTTTCAACTTTTTTATCTTATTAGTATTTTGCATTAATTCAATTGTTAAAGCAACAAAACTAACGGTTTTACTTGTTCATTTTATCAATTCTACATTTATTTTAATAAGAAAATTATTAATTATGCATATAATCGAGGTTTTGCTTTCTTTGTCCACATTTTGAGTACAGGTACTGATTTTTTTACGTAGTACAGTGAGGGAAAGAGTATAATATAACATAATGGTAAGCATTAGGAATGCTTTCTCAGAAATACCAATTTCTCTAGTACATTTATTTTTGCAAAATATAATCCAACTGTGTGACAACTTCAATGTAACTGATGCGGATGCCAACAAAAATGACATTTGAATTAATTTAAGTGGGGAACCATACATGTCAAAAGAATGCGAAAAAATGTTATTTGTGAAGTTATTTTTTTAGGTTTAGCAGTTGGGTATAGCACATGTGAAAGTAAATTTTTATGCGAGTTAAGTCCTATGATCAGCAATACTTTTTATGAGTATGAATGGAGGTTAATACTGAAAGTGCGTGTCTGTTTTTCTGTTTGACGTGCTGCTTTGTATTGAAAAAGAAACAATTTGTACTTAAGTTGGTGGTTTTTTCAACATTGCATGATGGACCAGTATTATTTAGTTGCCGAAAATGCCCTTTCGTCCTGTGCACTCTTTCGTCATTCCAACAGGAGTTACTAATCATAGTGTGTATGCAAACCCAGATACAATCCGTTGGCTCCCGTTGCTCCGTCAATCAATAGAGCTGAAAATCTTGTTAGACACGTGGGTGTTGGCATTTCCTTCTTCTTCGTAGAAGTAAAGAAGAACTATGTAATTGGTGTAGAAGACTTCCTGGATATCTCCGCTGCATTTTAAATTCTGTAGATTTGTTATGGACAATAACCCTAATTTAGATTTTAAAAAATTTTAAAAAAACAACAAAAAAGTATATAGACACATATATGCCTTCATAGACATTTTGCCACCTTACGCCATATTTATTTTGTATTTAGCTAGAGCTATAGTCATGTGTCTCATTCCAATGTAAATTTCAAATGTCAATACATGTTATAAAAGAAATGTTGCTTATTGTTATTTGTCTTCATCCTAGCATGGTAGAATTTTTTTCTTATAAGCACAAGATAGGGTCAAGTGCCCATATTTCGGATACTTAATTTCAAATTAGATTTTCAGTACCTAAATGTAAACAAAATAAGCCATAAATGTGTTGATAAACATTGAACATATATTTATTAATGTTTCTGAAAGTTATATTAACATTTATAAGAAAGACTTGGTATATTTTATGAAACAAAGAATTGTATGCATATTTTTAGTCTGACAAAAAGGTTGCCTAATGTCGGATAGGGTATTGCCTAATTTCGGATAGGGTTACTAATGAGTATTTGGAAAGGGTGCACAATTTCAGATAGTCGAAATTCGGTACCCGTGTACCATCTGAAATTAGGAAACCCAGTCACATATTCAATATGGCGATTCTGTGCGTTCCCCCTCTGAAATAATGTGACTGAAACTACGTAATAATGTTTGCTGAATCTCTCAAGATTATATAAAATTTAGACAGAAGTGAGTAAATACTAACCTTCCAGTTGTAGGCCTAAGATTGGATGGTGAAATATTACATCAAAACTCCGGAAAAGTCAGAAATATCAGCCACACACTAAAGAAACATTGCTCAAGGTCACGCACAAGGGTGAAACTTTGGGACGAAGTAGCGTGTTAGTTGGCACTATCTGCACTTCGGCGCTGCTGTTCTAAGGTGGAAATTTCTTGGTATCCGAAATTAGGAACCTATCCGAAATATGGGCACTTGACCCTACGTGTTTAATAAGTGAAAAAGAAAGCTATTCAATGATATCACACTTGATTCCCACCCCCAGGAGGCAACTGTGAAATTTTAAATGGAAACCCCCATTTTGTATTGTAGAATTGGAAAGAGGTCTTCATTCCGAGTCCTACGAGCTATCAACCATCCTCCTAGCTCATTTAGGAACGGAGATATGGCGATTTTAAATTCCGAATCTGAAATCGCTTTCACTGTAGCTCAATTAGGTGTAGATCGTCCCTTTGAAATTTTAAAATTGTAATATCTCCGTTCCTAATTGAGCTAGGAGGATGGTTGATAGCTCGTTGGACTCGGAATGAAGTCCTCTTTCCGATTCTACAATACAAAATGGGGGTTTCTATTTAAAATTTCAGTTGCCCCCTGGGGTGGGGAATCAAGTGTGATGTCATTGAATAGCTTTCTTTCACTTATTAAACACGTATTTTTTCGTTTTCCGATTCGATGTGTATTTCTCACGATATATGACCGTTCCGGGACTTTTGGACCACCCAGTATAAGAGAGCATGAGGAGCTGACCTCCATGGCAGAGTGGTTAGCGCTACAACACCAAAGGTTCCAGGTTAGAATCCCAGCCTGGGTAAGGATGTTCTTTGCGAGTGTCCCTTCATCAATTTGATCATATCATCACTCATCTTCATCCTCGCAATTAGGTAAAAGTGGCAGAAAAAGCTATCTGAAATAACCCAATTCAAACAATCAACTAAGGATGAGTGACACACAAGTGATAAGCAAAATGTGCAGCTTTTAATGGTGAATTTTTGGTCTGAACGTTCCCTAACACATGAATAACGTACCTGTTGGCCTCTGTGAATCGAAAGAATAAGAACCTGTTCACACACGGAGCACCTACCTGCAGCCAGGGGAAGGGCTAAAAGGGCTGAAGCCCTGCCCGAAATCCTCAGGAAGGGGGGGGGGGCAATGTTTTATTTTCAATTACAGTAAAACCTCGTTAATCCGGACCAATGGGCAGATAAGTTGACCGGTTTAACAAAAGTCCGGATTAACTAAAATAACAGTAGAAAGTGCATTAAAACTCCGTTTATAGCAACAAAACACGTTTATTATGGTGTATTTAAAAGGCATAAGCCTAAATACACTATACAGTACACTAAAATGTAAAGCAATACTGTACGTACAATGCAGTACGAGGGTATTCCTGTGTCAATGCGGCTTCTTCCGAAAGCATACTCTTCTTTTGCCTGTCCGGATTAAGCAAAGTCCGGCTTACCGGGGTCCAGATTAATGAGGTTTTACTGTATTTGAAAAGGGGATAACACTTAATTACTTTCCATATAAAAAAAGCACAATGAACAGACTGATATGTTCCACCACTGATTTTCTAAGGGGGATGATCTCCCTTCCCCCTGCTAGATGAGGGTGGCCATTCTAGGATCCATGATGAATGTTGTGCGAATTACTCACAAATTTAATATAAATATATTAATAACTTATGTTTTGCGAGTATCTTGGTAACTCCTGCGACATTTTGGGATGCAACTGCTCCCTTCCTCAGGTTGTTCACGTTTAGGTTATGTGTAAATCATAACCACGTCGACCTCTCCATAGGTACAGGATATAGGATTGGTAAAAGGTGTGTGGTTAAAAAACGATGAAAATCTAAAACCCATTACAGGTACACATCATACTACCATGCTGTTTCCCTGATTAGAAACTGCTCCTTGGAATGTTAAAACTTTAAAACTGTGAATAGCCATGGTCTGCATGTGCTGCAAGTTTCCTCATAGAGCGCAAGGTCGGGCACCTCCCCTCTCTTTCTCCTCTATTTCCCCTCAGTTTCCCCCCACTCCTCCATTCCAGTTCACGTGAAGACCAGCGAGAATTCCTCTTCCATTTGAGCTTTGCGTGCTACTTCCAGGGTTACGTTAAATCCTATTTTTACGTATTCCTTCCCATCCCACTTCTTGAACATCTTCCCCCACATCTCATCGATATTCCCATCATCCCTGTTTAATTTATTCTCTCTTCCCTTACATATACATTCCTTCTTATAGGTTTTTCCTCTTCCCTAAGCACTTTCCGTTTGGCGATTACGTGTCCTTCGTCAAGGATATGTTCGGAGAGCCCCGTCTTGGGAACTCCCTCCCTTATATCCCTGTCGTGCTCTCCCCACCGAACATTCATGCTTCTTACTGTTTGGCCCACATATTCCTTGCCACATTGGCAAACTATTCCATACACACCCTTCATCCCTCCCTCGTTTATTTCTTCCTCATTTCTATCTTTCTTATACCCTGTGAAATGCTTTTCTAAAGTTTTTGGAGCTCGCATCCCACACCTTATGCCATATCCTCTTACAAGTCTATCGATTTTCTCCAATATTCCGGGAAAGTACGGAATGCCTATATATTTAAATTCCCCCTCTTCATCTCTAACTTCTTCTTCTTTTCCGTCTTTCTTCTGTTTATTCCTTTCTAATCCTTTCCCATACATAACCTAGCTTTACTTAAATCCCCTTTAACTCCTCCTCTCTGTATCCGTTCCTCTTTCCAATTCTATTTGATTTCTTTACGCAAATCAGCTTGGTTGTTACATAATCTGTGAGCCCACAGAAAGAAGTTTTGAAATACGTTATTCTTTGTTCTGTTGGCATGGGCTGATTCTTTGTTGATATATAGATCTCCCGATAATGCCTTATGATGAACCCCTGTATGAATTTTTTTTCCTCTAGTTGAATTGCTCACAATGCGATCGGAGTTATTAACTTCAAGTTTTTCGATATCTTCTTTGACGTCCATGGAGTTCTTAATACCAAATTCTGTTTTTTCCCTCACTCTTTTAATTCTTCTAACTAGGATTTTGGCAAGCCCGTAACCTGGGTGGCTATACACTGGAATGATAGGTCGAAGGGGAATCCCTTCTTTATGAGTTTTTGGAATTCCGATAGTGGTTGGGATTTCCCCCTTTTTACACCCCTCTTTTAACTTTCTTTTCCAGTCTTGCTTTTGTTATACTGGTTCCTATGCCTTTCTTAATTCCTCGTCATAATCTTTTTATTGGATTCCAATCTTCAATCTTAAAATCATTGTTGTCAAAACATTCCCCTAATTTCCTTCTATATTCACCTTTATCTATTACGACAATCTTATTTTCCTTGTCAGATCGTATAATATGCACGTTACTGTCTTTTGCTAATTTTTTAACCTTATTCAACTTTTTTATGTCATCCTTATGCCTCCTCTCCTTGCTAACGTTCCCTCCCCCGCATTTTCCTCCCTTGTAATTCTCTTTTCTAATCTGGTTTTCTATGACGTCATGGATCTTGCGTCTCACCTCTTTCTTATCTTCCCAGTCGTCAATTACTGATATTATCCCTTCTGCCACTATAATAAATTCTTCCTTTTCAATTTGTCTTATCCCTATAGCATATTTTTGTCCTTTAACCATAATTATCCTCATTTCTTTGGGGAGTTCCTTCTCCGTTAGATTCATTATGCAACCATCGGTTTTCTCCCAGTTTTCTTTTTCCTCTCGCTCTTTCATCCCTACCTTCCTATATCCTTCTAATTTCCCTTTAAGCTTTTTTAACTTATTGTGAATCTTCATTCTCTGGCTATTCTTTGCGGCTTCAACGTATATCATGCTCTTAACAAATATTATACACATAAATTACAATAAAAGGTTCAAACATTCTAAAGCAATCTAACACAACCTGCCTAACCCACTCACATTCTGTTATGAGAGGAAATTATTTCATGTCCTGTCTCTGCCTGATCTGAAGGCTAGCATACAACGACATATCGCTCAGATTTCACCAGACATGCTGCAAGCAACTGTCGACCATGCCGTGTTACGAATGCAGCATGTTGCTAAATTGGGAGGCCATATTGAACAGTTCTTGTAACCATAGTTCCTAGCCAGAACCATTTTTCTCATGTGTTTGATCTTTCCTGCCTTTTTCCTGTAACCATACCACGTTTTGACTGCATACAGTGCCATTTTTTACCCTGGTGGCGAGAATTGGAACTCCCCCCCCCCTATTTAATTATATGGACCTGATTGTGCATTGTCATATGTGTACTGTCGTGATGGAGAACTTTCATTCTTGTTCGATCGGATAATTTTATCTGGTTGGGCAGATGATTCTGAATCCGCCAATCTCTTTTGTGCACAATGTTCTTGTTGTTCTTCCACCCCTTTCATGATAGCATCCTCATCACTCACTCTTGATATGTTAGTATGTTTCACCACCACTTAATGCTAGTAGGGTATCAGCAGCACATAGGGTTGCTTCTTCCCCCATTACATTGATTAATAGCGTTCAGGTGAGTCAGTTTATTGTTATCACTAATATACTCTTATTTACACAAATACACACTCTAAGTTAATAAATCCAAATGAATTTTCACTTCGAATACCTCACAAGAGGTACTTTATAGCCAAACATGTAATAACTATGAAAAAAAAACCGGATAACACAATGACAATCCGAAAAACCTCGTAGCCGACAAAAGTTCCTGACCAAATCCCCGAGTTCCAGATGCTCCAATATGATATTTCTCAATGTACCCACGAATGAAAAAAAAAATGAAAAAAACCACGACTTGTTTGTGCGCGATTTACATGGCGAGGCCACATGACTGATAAGCTGCAAGAACAATGAAATTAGTCTGAAAGCTATGTAAAAGTACAAGTTACTAAAAATACTGTTGATTACATTGTGGTGCATTACCATGGGCGAGCCAGAAATTTTTGTACGAAGGAAGGGGTTCAGGCTGTAATAAAAGGTAAAACATTAAAAATAATAATAATGGTTATGATTGTTATTGCACAACAATAACAATTATAAACTAATAAGA
This sequence comes from Lepisma saccharinum, assembly GCF_977018435.1. Taxonomy (NCBI): domain Eukaryota; kingdom Metazoa; phylum Arthropoda; class Insecta; order Zygentoma; family Lepismatidae; genus Lepisma; species Lepisma saccharinum. Next base: position 44,489,319 of record NC_139257.1, on the reverse strand, counting down.
TAAAAGTTTTTATTTCTATAATAATTTTATTACATCCTTCCTTGGGCAGGCTGTTCTATTCAGTCCACCAGATGAGCGAATATGCAGCGCAACTTTTTTTTTTTTTTTTTTCATTTCAAATACAGTTAGTGTACTGAAATGCAAGGTACTATATTTTGTTATTTACATTCACATGCCTTGTTCAAGAAAAAAATTCAGTTAGGAGTAAATTTTGGTCATATAGTGCGACCATTGACTAAGAAGTATTTTTAGTCTATGGTGCGACCTCTCACATAAGAAGTCTAATTTTTGGAATTTTGAAAACTTGAACTACCTATTCCTAGGATTAAATAATAAGGATATGGTTCCTGTATTTTACACTGAACTTTTCGATCTTGCGCATTTTTTTACTTTGATTATTCTGTTGGAATCATGGTCGTCAAAAGGAAGGGAGTCAGACCCCCCCCCCCTTTTTTTTGGAAATTGGCATCGTTCATTTCAAGCAGAAAAGAGAAGAAAGCTTGTTATTTTTATTGTTAATAGGAGAAATAAAGATCATTTAGTTAATATTTGAACCAAGTTGTAGCTCAATGTTCTACTATTTAATCCAATAAATAAATAGTTCCACAGTTTTCAATATTCCAAAAAATATAGTTTTATGGGAGAGGTCACAACATAAACCTTATGAGTAAAATTTTCCCCTACCTTGTACAGCCTTTTCGCAAATGATGTATGCAAAAGTTAATAACAAATACAATAACTGTGAATTTCAGTACACTGAGTGAAATGTTAACAAAAAATGTATGAAATAACTTTGTACTAGATATTCACTTATCTGTTTATTTTTATTAGTATATAATATTTATCATTGTAAAATAACAATTTTATTATTATCAATTTTTATTATTGTTATTATTTCTACTATTCAAGTTTTATAATTTTCCGAGTTGCAGCACAAAATTCTGGCAACGCCCATGGTTGGAATAATATGTAACTGAAATTTATTTCTGTTATTATTTACTATAAAAATAATATACTGTCTGTTTTTTGTAACTTGAAATGAACGATGCCAACTTCTAGGAGCTGGTCAACGAACCCCCACCCTTCCCGATGCTCTTTTGCATTACATACATTTATTTTCAGCTACGCAAGAAAAAAGAAAAAATGCTGGTTTATAGCGTCGTGCAAAAAGACACTGACATTTTTCTCCAGGTAAACTTACTGCACTGCAGTAATACCAGCACTACTAATAATAACTGAAAATTAGGAATGATTGCTACTGAGAAAATCTTTCAACAGAAAATATTAAATGATCTTGAATAAGCTGTCGATGAAAGTAAATACCATGTTAAATTTCCCTTGCAAAACTTAACTGGATGCTTCCGCTCCTCTTATCTCTGCTGCATTCAATATCAGTTGTGCAAAATATGGAGCTACCGTGAATGCATCTGCACGTTAGATTGCCGGAATTGGCTTTCGTACATCTCTCGCATGTCATAATTGAAACGTTAATTTTGAAAATCTCAGAGAATCCTCTTCAATATTCAAGGTTACAAACACGAAGAGCAACGAACATCTTTGTGCATGGATCTCTAGAGTGCTGAGCAGACGACCGAGTTCACTGCCGAACGAGAACGTTATAACTGGAATATCCAATCAGAGGCCGTTCGGTTTTCGTGATGTACAGCATCAATTTGGCACAACTTGTAAGGTCAATTTCTCGCAAACTATTTCAAATTAACACAAACTATTTTGCACAACGTTAATATAAAATGAATGCCATGTAGTGACACAATTAAAATCATATTTTAGGTTAGAGTGGAAATGTCCGTTATTTTAGTTTAACAAGAATAGTATGAATAAAAATAGTTGTCCATTAATTTGTCACATACTTAAAGTGGGCATCACATAAATAATAAATTTTTAGTAGAAGTGGGTAAATTTTTGCTAAAAATGGCAAAATATAAGCGAAGAGCACTTAAAGTCAGGGGCGTAACGAGGCTCATGAGGGATCCGAGTCAGACTACTCAAGTTTCTGCTCTTACAGTGGCTGCATCTACAAATACAAAAGATGCATAAAAATAGCACCTGCGATGTAAGCAAATAGATTTATCTTTATTATGATTAAATATGTGTTTGTCTTTTTTACAAATACTATAGCCTGGCAAGTTAAGTCCCGATATGTGCAGATCGCTGTGGAACCGTTCCTATTACATCATCCTCCCCAGCACACTTCTATGTACTGGTCTGGCCTTGAGAGTAAGAGTAGCGCCAACTCAGCAAAATTAAGGTAAAACAAATATGACAAACAATTTTTACTGTGTAGATTCACGATGCAGGCTCATATCAGTTTATCAGTGGTTCATTTGATTTAATCCGGTCTTTGAAAATGCGTGCGGTGCGCGGATCGTAAACTGTAGTATTATACACGTGCGTTAAGGTTTATAACGAAGAGAAACTACTGGGTGAATGACTTCATTTTCTGAATGCGACATCGAGCAATGGCTTGTTTTTTTTTTTTAAGCCGAGTGGGGTGGGTTGTTTATCATACAACAATCAATCGCTACGAGAAGGCAATCTGATAACATGCTTGCCTGTGTTCTTTTTTAAAGCATTGAAATGTTCTTGCTCTTTACTCTTGACTGCATATTTTTGAAATGTAAAAATCAAATCATGCCGGGTCCAACGAAATCCACAATCTGCTCTGGAAAGCCCCTTAGAGGACAGGCCAGAGAAATTGTTTACAGTGTTGCACCATATTTTTGAAATCAGGAGGAGTTACATAAACTTAAGTATAATGTTGTTGAGTCCACAAGCGCCGCCACGGGAGTATCTAAATGGATGGTTTCTCAAGTTTTAAAAGAATTGGATTGGATTGATTTGTTGTTTTAAGTCCACTTTATGCACAGTAAGGCTAATCGGGACTGGACCTACAGTTTAAAGTGGGATCTGAACCACTATGTGCCTCCAACAGGAATTGAACCCGGGACCCCTTGATTACAAGGTGACAATGCTACCACTGCGCCATCAGGGAGGCAAAGTTTTAAAAAAGGAAAAGAGTCATTGGCGAAAGGTGAGCTGAATTTATGTACCCAGAAATAAGGGAATACAAATTTCGTTGAAAATCCTCAGACCATTCCGCTCCCTCCAGGTTGCAACACTGCGAACCAACGTCGCTGTGAAGAATGGAGTGGGGAAATCTTGTGTGAGCTGCGCAGCAGCTATTTGCAGCACCTTGTTTTAAAACTTGTCAAGTTATAGAGACGAATAGCACAAAATAATTAATAAAATAGATACTGTGAAATACATATTTACTTGATTAAAATTTGCGCAAAGGCATCGATTACTTTGTTAACTTGATTTTTTGGGTCTTGTCATTTTCAGTTGAAAGTAAAGCCAGACCAGACGTTTCTGACTCATAGTACTGCTCACATAGGTTTTTAGAAAAATATCTCTCTCACATTGCTACTGTGAGAGGAACGGTGAGGTACAGTCACAGGCAATATAAATGCAACACCTAGATCCTGAAATACTGGCTTCCTTCACTTTCCGGGGAAGGGCCTGAGTCAGGGCCAATCCTTTTCATTAATAATCCATCCCTTCAATGAGTTGCCTAACTCTACGGTTCTAGCAGAACTTCCTATTAAAAAGTAGTTATTGAAGGTGATCCCCGTAGAATTTGGCAACACACATTACAAGGATTTCAGGATCTAGATGTTCAAATTTTATTGCCTGTTACTGTAAATGAAAAAAAAAAAGTTGTGCACAATTGAGGATAATTGGAAATAAATTAACTATGTTTTTATGAGCAAGCTGTTTCACATCATACATGCCCGTTTTCTTGTGTTTGAAGAACTTGTGATAATACAGGGAGGTTATTTCAGTTGTTTACCGCGAGAGCGTCAGCCGCTTGGTGGCTCAGTCATGCAGCAGGTCCTGGCAAATTGCGTTACAGGAAGTCCGTAACAGAAACTGCTTGTTTTGTAATGTTTCCACTTTTCACAATTACAGTTACAATTACAATTGAAATAAGCATGTACCTTGTCGCAAGGATGCTGGAAAAGGTGTCCTCCCAAATACAAATATATCTGGCACCTTATTTCTGACATCTAATCTTAGATTAGACATCTACTTTATCCTCAGTTGACAGAAAGGGAAGACAGCGACTCGACAGAGTTGCTTCCTCCCCCATCATTTTTTTCACTTGCCCATAAACTCGACAGACCACTTGATCAATGTAAATGCTTTCTGAGGAGAGTATAGAGTCTGTGTAGTGATAAGAGTGTTGCGAGATTGCTTGTATTTTTTTTAATCAACATAAATTTTGTTAAACTGTACCGTGAACATGAGTGTCTATGGACTTTGTGTGAATTATAGGAACAAACAAAAGAAACTATGGGTGTATGAGGCCATAAGTGCAGGATATGGGACTTGATGTATTTGGAGTAGGAGAAGTAAAATGGAAAATAAAGCATTTACGTTTTACGTACAACCAAGAACGATTGAAAATATAAAAATAAAGGAATTTAGTTTTCTTTCTAGACATGTCCTCATCATAAAAAAAATGTGTACACAGTTTCAGAACTTTTTTTTAATCGCCAACGACGTCGATGAGTTCATTATGCTAAAAGAGCATCAAACAGCTGCAGCTACTATCCCACTTGGCTGGTGTCGAGTAAAAAGTGTGTAAACAGCTACTCGCCATAGAATTCTTAAGGGTCGAGTCGAGCAGACAGGCCAGTAACTCGTCCCAGTAACTCTCCTGCTCACTCCACCAATGTAACCCAGCCTTAAAACTGGGAGAGAACATTAGAAGCTCATAGTGTGGGGGTTAAAGTTGAAAAAACAAAGGTAAAAAAAAAAAAAAAAACAGTTGAAAAAACAGTGGGGGATAAATGCCCCCTTGTCTCTCCTAATTGCTGCTATTGCTCCTTAATTAAAATGATGCACCAATTATCAAATCAAAATGCACCTGGAGTCCATAATGTGTACTAATAGTGAATTGTACTGCAGCATTGTTGCAAGTGTGACAGGCTATTAAAATGCAAATTAAAATGTGCGCACTTGCAGCAAAATTATGTAGACTAACGTTAAATTCATGTTTCCTGCACACTTGCAAATTCAAATTTGAAGCGTCAGGCAAGTCTTGGAAGATAAAATCGAATCTAGTGCACAGTATAATTTCTTCTGCCTTCCTGACTGCATATTCTAATGCAAAATTAAAAGATCATGAGTTTTGAATGGATGATCTTCAACTTGATGTCATCTTGCAATACAGTTTGGGGGAAAAAAAACCAGCATGAAGTCAGGCAAACAGATTCACAGGTGTTAAGGAAAAAGTATGAGAAGCCTTTTTTACAGCAAAAAAATTGCAATATTTTACATGTACACATTTCTCATATGATCACAAGAATGATGCATTGAATCACTTCAGCCAAGACCACATGTAAAACTTTTGCCCGACATGTTTACAACACAGGATCTGATCTGCTTGCCTGAAATAAGGTTGCGGGTGTGATTTCATGCAATGAATTGTGGTGTACTAAATACACTTATTGAATAAACAAGGTTTTTTGTTTCCAAACTCGACTAATATACAATTTTTCTCCTTTTAACAGAATCGTGTGCTTTTTAAAGTCAATAAATAATTGATTGACACTAGGATTATATTCTTATGTTATTATGTTACATCAGAATATTACAACAGATAATCAGGAATCATCAAGCAAAACAATAATAAATTTTAAAGACTAGTTTATTTATAGTGATATAAATTGATGTTATATTCATGCCAAAATATGGATTACCTTTGAATTTTTCAAACATACTTTTATTCCTTATAATAATTTCTTGCATGCAAAAAAAAATGTGCTTTAATATAGAACAAATCACATAAAACACAATACAAATTTAATGTAAGAAAATATTGCACTTTGTTAATCAAATGCTCTATGAAACTTTGATGTTTAGCATACGCAAATTAAATAAAGAAGAAATTAAAATTGAAGTACTTACATTCTTACTTTCAAAGCTTACAAAAGCACACACTACTAGCACTTTTTTTAGGCTTAATGAACAAATCAAACACAATTTTCTGTACAACAGTTGGTACACTCATCCATCCATACAGCTCCATGCACACACTTATTCACATGCATCAGTATGCACATACATATATGATTACTTAAGCATAAAATGAAATGAAATATTCACACGTATGATTTCAATATATACAAATTACTAATTGACAATCTGCATTAAGTAAATGTAAAACTAAACTACATACAACATTGAGCATAAGAAGATTAATAATTATTTTTCATTTTACAGTATAAATATGCTTTAATGTGACTTTCTTTTTAATTTGATGGTCATTCCCATTTTCCATAAAATCGGTTTTAATGAAAAATGTTCACACTTCTTAGTGCAATAACATTATGGCATATGGTTAATTGTCAAAGAGGTATAACAAGACAATACAATCTACAAATCATACCACAAAAAAATGAGTGCAAGCTACAAATACATGTCAAAATAAAACTGATTTTGGTATTACCAAGTTTTTCTTCAAATTTTTGTGGTTGTTGTAATATTAATTGGTATTTATAAGGTTACTTAATTTCGCATTAACTGTTTCACATTTACAATTTCTTCTGTATGTATAAACAGATATACAAGAAAAACAAATTGTGGTGGCTTTAGAAAATTAAAAATAAGATAAATTATTTTGCAAAATAAAGGTGTACGGTGTAAAGTAACAAAATGTGAACAAATTAAACTGATAAAAAGTAGGTGTTATTTCATCTTAACAGGAATACCAACAGTTTAGTAAGACAAAGTGTGTCCATGATTTGTCAAAAATGAGTTTAAATGTTAACATTTAAATTTATGGCTTTTGAAATCATTATTTTTCTTAGAGAAAACTGATATTTCGTTTCCAGACTATTATATTTGTGTATGTTCAACTCAACAATTGCCATTAAACACTAGTTCAACTTCTTTTCGAAAGTCAAGATACTTGAACATTATGACTTTTATGTGCTGACTGCATGTATGGGCATCATGTGTTAGATCGTTGTTTCTTCAGCATGACAAGAAGCAGTGTACAGTTTCATAAAGTTGTTTACTTTCAACTTTCTACATGATCCTTTCTTGCCATTGTCATCTTTGGTTCATCATCTTGTCTTGTTCCCACAAGTGACAGCATTTTTCAAACACTTTCTCCAGTCACAAATTACCCCACGCCACAGTTTCCGTTCCTGTGGTGGCAAACTATCCTCCACTTGGCATTTGGATTCTCTTTGTACACAGCCAACAGAATTGCATTGTGTTCTACTTGGCGTTGAGCTGTAAAAAAAGACAATTAATTCATATTACTGAAACATCATAAGAATTTACGAAAGTATTATAACAATTTTGTCCCTCACTGTGGCCGTGCGGTCTAAGGTTTCATCATTTGGGCTCTGGTTACGGGACGCGTGCAGGTTTAGGTCTCCTGGGGGAAGTGAAACAACTTTTTTCCTGAGATTTCGGCCTGTGCATAGGACCGGTAGCCACCCACCATCGTTAGGAAATTGGGGAGCTATGAACGAGGAGCATAATCCGGTCATGAAAACCTACAACAACTGGGGGTTCGTCGTGCTGACCACATGTCACCCTGTAACCAGTTGGATTATCTCCCACCTCTGGTGAATGAGCGAGTAGGATTAGGTAGGAGTGAGGTCGGCTTTACGGCTGTTCGTAAACTCCAGCCAAGTCAGACGAAGCAGGCTACATCTGTTCGTAAACTCAATCCAAGTACGGCTAGCTCTGCCCTCTTCCGGCTCCGTGACGTCCGGCTTACTTGGCTCGTAAGATTTGTAAGCCGTTCGCAATGCGACTGAGTTGGTCAACTGCAGACGAAAACTAGCAGAAAGCACGACACAGCAGCTTTCAATGGCCGGCAATCATTTATTTCAAGCCTTCGTAAGTCAGAAAGACAGTTGAAGGAAAACGTGCAGTTAATATTATATTATAATTCTTTCCGTAGATGTATATATGGGGAAAATATGCAAAAACTGGTATCCGAAGAGAAAAAAGTATAAAACAATAAAAAAGTAAATGTAATGAAATAAATATTTTTAAAGCAATTTCATTTACAATAATTCAATGTTATTAGTTGGTGTTAATACACAGTACACTAAACTGAATTCACCAACCAATAAAATACTACAAAATAATTATTATTGATGTGTAGGCATACAGTTGATTCATTTTTTTCAGTTATTTTTTGTGCCAATTTCTAAAACTGTCAAAAGATTCTATTAATTTATATTAATGTAGCCGAGCTTTATATAGAGTTGAGATTTACTACTATTTTCACCTAATACAACTTCCAAAGAAAGTGAACTGCTTTAACATGCTCAAGAGTCAAGCAGACGACTATCCACCATGCCATAATCCACGCTGTTCGTAAACTGCAGTGTGGGACAGCATCGCTAGTGACGTCAACATGATGTTTCGTGTAACATCTGCGTAATCCAGTTGGCTGGAGTTTACGAACAGGTAGGTAGGCCCAGGCCCTCAATGGGCTGTTGTGCCATGGGTTATTATTATAACAATTTTACTTCAATATGAATTAAAAACAAATAAGACAGAACACTTTAATTAGAGACAGCTAATTCCTCGTCCGAGCTAAGTTTGGTTTTAATTTTATTATTATTTTTTTTTAATTGGGGGCTATAATTTACTTTTGTTTGATACTTTGATTTATTTTTAATGCTTTTCCATCTGATATTTAAAAAATTAAGTTCGCGTAAATCAAGCTTGACATGACAAACGTTCATTTGTATTTCAAGGAAAGCTGAATTATTATTACATGCTTCTGATTGCATTTTTAGTACACGGCTCAAGAACAATGGTTCCTTACCTATGTTCCCGCCGACTTCATAGAGGTAGTGAGTTTGTAGAGTCATTTCTGGATTGACAGTGGCCAACATGCAACTCAAGTTCCCGTTTGGAGCCAGCTCGGATAATGCTCGACTCTTGATGTCATGACGCCGACTGTTGTATCCCGTTGTGAATTCTGGCCTCTTGTTAGCTTCTTCTACAATCCTACAATTATATTTGTACAATGTAAAAATAAGCATTCCATGAAAACATTCAATGAACAAACTAAAATATGAAACTAATTATATGGTTACAAGTTGATATATATTCTGTCAAAAAAGTACTGGGAATTGTTAAATAAAATGCACAATTTTCATTTATTCATCAATTATATTTTTTTGTCGCTTTCAAAGTAGGCCCAATTTGATACAACACACATATGCCAGCATTTTTTCCAGTCTTCGAAACACTTTTTATAGGTACTTTGCGGTATGGCCTTCAGCTCCTTCCACGAATTTTGCTGTATGGCTTCAATCGAGTCAAAACGGGTACCCCAGAACGGCAATTTTAGTTTTGGGAACATAAAGAACTCACACGGGAAAAGATCTGGTGAATATGGTGGTTATCGATGGTATTTATTGTGTTTTTGGCCTTAAATTCTGTCACAACTGTCGCTGTATGTGATGGCGCATTATCGTCGTGTAAAATCCACGAATTGTTCTTCCACAAATCTGGCCGTTTCTGACAGATTTCTTCACGCAAAAGCTTCAATACGGCCAAAAAGTATTCTTTATTGACCAACCGTCTGTCCCTCTGGAACGAATTCATGATGCACCAAACCACGAATATCGAAGAAAACAATGAGCAGCATCACCTTGACTTTTGAGCGACTTTGACGTGGTTTTTTCGGTTTCGGCTCGTCTTTTGTCCTCCATTCTGATGACTGTTGACTTGTTTGCATGTCAAACTCGTAGACCCATGTCTCGTCACCAGTTATGATGCGTTCCATGAATGTGGGATCAGAATTGGCACGATCCAGCATGTCTAAACAGACCTGCTCACGATACTTTTTTTTTTAAGAAAATTCAGCTCTTTTTGGAACAAGCCGTGCGGCGACATGTCTCGTGCCCAAAATATCCACCAAAATCGAACAAACAGACTTGTGAGAGATGTTAAGGTCACTAGCTATCTCTCTTAAGCTGGAATGGCGATTATCGAGCACAATTTCCTCACTTTTTCGATGTTTTCATTGGTTGAAGAGATCGAAGGTCGTCCAGAACGAGGCATGTCTTCGGCGATCTCTCGGCCCTCCTTGAATGCTTTGTACCACTCATAAGCCCATGTTTTTGATAAAACTGATTCACCATAAGTCCTTTCTAACATTTTTAGCGAGTCAGCACACAAAATTCCGTTCGCAACACAAAATTTAAGGCAAACTCTTTGTTCGGTGATTTCGTTCATTGTAAAAATCGTGATGCACTACTGAAGTGGACTGATTCAACCAGCTGCTGTAAACAAACTGGTTGACAGATCGAACTCATGTTTGGCATAGTAATTAAGTACAGTGCTACCAACTTACCAAATTCCTGGTACTTTTTTGACAGAAGGGTAAGTTGCAGCTGTAACTGTGATATGCTCTGTCATGAGTACAGAACATTGGCATATCAGAAATTTAGTGGAGAGAATTTATTAATAATAAATTGGGATTTGATGTAGATTTGACTAAAAATGTTACCTTCCTATTTCCCACAGTTTGCAAGAGGGGAGGGGGGCATACCTATTGGCAGGCCAGATGTGGTTCATGATCTGTTGTTTAGGTGAAGCATTTAGCTCAGGATTTGCCTGAAGGGGCCGAGAAAGAACATAATACAGTATATACTGTCCACCAAGGAGGAATGAAAAATTGTTTAACAAATATCATGCAAAATGAATATTAATACTTGTACAAAATTTCGACCCACAAAGTCAAGATATGAAATATGATGTGCTGAATACTCACTTCACTGGAAATTAGATTAAGATTTATTTTATTACATGCTATGATATCGGACATGTCAATTTGTGTTCACCTTACAATATACTAATACAATGAAATACAATAATATAATATAGTGAGTTGATACAATGAAATGATACCTTAGCCTATTACAGTTCAATGCTTAAAGGTGTTTTAGTGATACAGTCTATTACATTAAAGTAACACCAGTAAAACATATTGAGGTTACAATATAAAAATAATATTCTGTAAGTGTTCTGTATTAAATGATTATATGAAATACTGTAAGATAATATAACGGTAAGACTTATAACATATGGGACAAATACTGGATTCCAGGCAAACAAGGGAATATTGATAGGAAATCAAGCAATGAAAGCTTACAATAGGCTTTAATTCTGTGAAAACTGATTAAAAACTCTATTTGACCTTTGCAGCACGAGGAGGGGAAAGTATCCAGCGTTTCAGAGACTGAGGGAGGTCTGTGTTTTTGACTGAGGGCCTGCAGTCATGCATTTACCAAACATGACAGAATTGAACTGTGCGATTTTATACTGCTCTAATTGGCAAGTCTGCAACTAAACACATGGCCATGAAATCAGGCAGGTGGCAGAAGTTCGTACTGTTGCCACGTCGGAGCACAACCCCTTGTGTTCAGAGGTTTAAGAGAATGAAATATCTCATTTTAGAGTTGGTCTTTGTGTTCCATGTGATACAAACTGACAGTATTTGCTCGAAAGGTCAGGGATGACACAAAAGTGCCCCGGAGTGAGGTCAGTCTGATGCTCGAACTAGGCAACGCAGCCCGGTTGACGTTACCGCACAGTGTACGGGAACCAGCGACTTTTGTCCCACTCTCGCTTTGCTTTTCCCACACGTGGCACCAGCGCAATTCTGTGCAGCCTTCTATTTTCATGGACACGCGTTTAAGTAGAGTTATTAATAAAATGGCAGAATAATTATACTGCAGGAGGCCTTAGAAAGAGCACATCGCGGGCTAACAGCAGACGTCGCTCGCACACTATTGCCGATACTCTCGTGTCGTCTGCTCCTCAGCCGAACAAACAGGCGGAGGTAACAAGAGGCAGAGGTCACTCACCCTTCCAGAAGGGTGCAGCAAGCTAGCTGTGGCAACCAGACTCGCTCATTCACGGACCTGATTGGTTCTCACAGGCACACCCCCATATTGTCATCTGCTGCAAGCCCACGAAGCGATCTTTTTAAGGCCTCATGGAGTATACATCGTTTAAACTCTGAAGTGATTGAAATGCATTGAATTTGTAGCTTACCTCAGAACAACATCTCCAGCCGTGGTACTCTCTGAAAGTCTAACCGGGTACCCGTTCATTCGGAACTGCTTGGCATCGATGCGGACGACCCCTTCCTGGAAGTCAACTTCGTTTTCTATCTTCCTAATTATTGGTTCCCTGGGACGCCAGTTCAACAACTTCATCATCTACAGGGAAAGCAGATATGGAAAATTAAAATTGATTGTCATTTTCTCTTTTCTGCCTTTCAAGTCTGTATAGCAAAAATATATTAAATGTGGTTTATGATGCATACGGTGAAAGGAGAAGACTTAGATATTACAATTGATATCAAAGACACGGAGAACTTTAATTTATTACAAAAGTAAAAATTCCATTTCTTAGTGTTACAGTAATGCTATATAGGGTGTATCAGAAGTGGTAGCTCAAACTGAAATGGTGAAAAGTACACAAAAGTCTCAGTAAATACGGGGTTGCAAACAAACTGTTTGTGAGATAATTGAGAACGTATGGTTACGACCCGCCACTGCCTTACATTATTTCTACACATTATATACTTGTCTCCTTGCACTCTCCGAGGTTTTCTTGTTTAAAACTGAACACTGATGAAAGGGGACGTTGTAAACAAACCACATGTCCTATACAGGACGGAAGGCATAACAGGCACATCAGTAAAGTGACAAGCATATGATGTGTCCAAACAAGTCAGTCGAGGATCGTAACCATACATCTGCAATTATCTCAAGACTTTTTGTGCTTCCACTATTGTGTAGTTTTCAGTTTCAGTTTGTACTATCACTCCTGATACACCCTGTATATTTTGATGAACAAAATACTCTCTTACACCATGTGTTGGAAATGTATTTTGTTAATTGTTTATCATCACAAACAGCACATTCTTTATTACAAGTGCTTATTTTCCATAAACAGCGCCTCCATGTGATCAGAGCAAATGGAAACATAGGGAAAACCCAGCACAATGAACTATTTATAAATATATTTATTAGTTGTATACATTATCTATGAACCCATTATACAAAGTATGCATACATTTACAACATAATACTTTACTTAGTAATTATTTCATAAGTATATAAATCACTGAGAATGAAGAAGTGAGATAGTTTTGATTGCATCAGTGTATCCAACCTTATATAAATATGGTGAAAATTATCCACTGTAGGTCTCGTGAAGCTTACGCTGAATTACAGGATCTGCCAGTGAATTGGGCAATTTGGCAACACTGTTATTCCACCCTTTACAGTGTAGGGGAGGAAAGCTGATACCTGTATCTACTATCAGATTAAAAATTATAGATACTAGAGTTTGGACTCTAATTAAAAATTGACCAGTAAGATATAAAAATACGAGTTACATCAAAATTTAGCATATTCAATTCTGCGTTAATCTATGTTAACCAAATTTATTTGTGAGTAAAGTAAAAGTAAAGTGCTCCCCTGTGCATAGCACCATGCCATGAAGGCGTATAGGGGGTGTTGATCCGGTCATGAGTGGGGGTGATGTAATCAGCATCATGCCCCTGACTGCCTTTACCCCCCAGGGTTTCCCCCAGGTACCCATGTTATTCGATGCTGGGTGGGCGCCGGGGCCGCTTCCATCGTTAGAAAAGTTCCCGGATTTGAAACGGCCGGGGATCGAACCCGGGACCCTTAGCATGGTAGTCAGACGCGTTACCGACTGAGCCACCATGTGAGTATTCGTTATATTTTTTTAGCGTTCTGAGAACGTAAAAAGGGCCGGTTTTTTTGAGTTTTGCAAACAATCGCTCTTTTTGAAATTCTCTAAATAAGAAATGGGTTGTCCGATCGTGATGAAATTTTGGTATGGTGCAGGCAGAAAGGTTTTAAACATAAATCTTAATTTTCAGATTTTTAAAATTTGTCAAAAAACCGTTATCATTAACTTTGCGAAACAACTTTTTCTTAGTATTGGGTAGTCTTACAAATACAATACTGGTCTTGTTTGAAAGCTCTTTGAATCTGTTTTTAAAATCCATTATCGTTGTCAATTCACTTTGAGAAACTGATTTTATGCAGATTTTTATTCAGCGGAGCAAAGATGAGTGCGGAAAGTGGCAACACTGCACACAGCGATATCCGTTAAAACGTGGAAACTGTAGGCTGTCACTGCAAGCGATGAAACTTCAGACAGAAGAGGTTGGAATTCTTGTGAACATACTTCAGAAAGCATTGAGTAACATCCATAGCAGGTGTATGATATGGCTACAGCAAAATGGAAGCCATCTTTCTGACACCATATTTTGCAAACTGAGTTTTGTTCTGGACCATCAAATGCTATTGTATATACTTCCCCATAAAGGTAAAATACATCATTTGTAGAGGCACATATTTTCGATAATTAAAAAAGCAAAATTTTGGTACAAAACACAGGCAATTAACGTTTCAAAAGGGGTAAATAAAATAAAATTTCAGTGTTATAGCGGTGAAAATTTAGATCAAAAGCGGTATATAAAATGACACTTTGGTTTTAAAATTGTGAATTTAATCCTAAATTTGATTTGAAAACAGCACTTATTACATAAAATAAACATATCCTTTCTAACAACACATTTATGTTGTTACCAGAATATTAAGTTTATTCCTGTACAAAGGGGTCCATTTTTGTTTCTCAAATATTTACAGCTGAATTAATCAATTTTCCATGAATTGCATAACTCACAGGATAATTCACACTTGAGAAAGTACTGTGTCCATAAATAAACTCTAAATTTCATGTTTAAGAGTATATTTCGCATTTTGCAGTTCATTTCGCATCATTTTGTGACAAAACAGGGTAGGAAAATGCACATCACACCTTTCAGAAGCATGAAAAATTAACATTGCAATATGTTACTTCACATTTCGTATTTTCGTCAAAAACGAAATATGCATGCTTCTATGGTCATTTGATAATGTTGCAACTGAGTTTTAATGAGTTTTCAAAATTGCCCAATTCACTGCAATGTACACATTACATATAAAAATTGGAGAAGTTCTGTTTGTAAATATGAGCTGGAGTGATTGTATGGAACCCATTGAGATTTAAATATTCTGATTATGATATTCAGTACTAACTAAAATTATTGGTAAATATGCGATATCGCCTGAACGGATTTCTTCAAATTTCAGGAGGAACTCCTTACTGAAATCAGTTTCTGTAGCATTTTCAAAGTTCTTCGAGCTATTTTCTTTCACAGAAACTGAAAACTTCACCATAGAATGCTGCGGAACAAGAAATAATCACTTTTTATGTAACGAACTTGCATTTTCTGACAACATTATGCCGTTGTTTCCATTATGTACCTGCAGATGGCACGAGCGTCGAAAGTCACGCGGTCTCACTAGCGTTTCCAAAATTGCCTTTTAAGTAAAAAAAAAAAAAGTAAAGTGTTCCCCTGTGCTTAGCAGCACGGCATGAAGGCGTATAGGAGGTGTGGGGGTAACGCCCCACATTGCCTTTTTCTTACGAGAATTTTTTTCTTTATTTTTTAAACTATGCTTACCTAACATAACCCAATCTAACTTAACCTTGCCGGAAATGGTCCATGG
This sequence comes from Lepisma saccharinum, assembly GCF_977018435.1. Lineage (NCBI taxonomy): Eukaryota > Metazoa > Arthropoda > Insecta > Zygentoma > Lepismatidae > Lepisma > Lepisma saccharinum. Next base: position 44,473,639 of record NC_139257.1, on the reverse strand, counting down.
GGCTATTGTCAATGGTTTTTGGGGCTATCATGAATGGTTTTTGGGGCTACCTGTCAATGGTTTTTGGGGCTATCCGTCAATGGTTTGTGGGGCTATCATGAATGGTTTTTGGGGCTATCCGTCAATGGTTCGTGAGGCTATCGTGAATGGTTTTTGGGACTATCCATCAATGGTTTGTGATGACATAATGAACACGAAAGTAGGTATTTTTCGGTGAAGAAGGTTGAAACACTGCATACCCACTCTGAATCGACAAAACACAAGCACAACGCACGATGATCCATGACGAGTGCACGCCATATTGTCTGTTACCCAAGCGGAACAAGGAAGACAAATAATGACTCTTAATATGAAAATTTTACACTATTTTATGGAAAAAGGCATAACCTCACCTTAAAGAATCTTCCGCAATGCAGAATAGGTAAGTATCAATGTTAAAATTAACGAAATAAACGAGTGAGAGGTGTTCGGGCGATATCACATAATTACCAAATTATTATTTGTCATATCCAAAAATAAGATATGAAACTCACTGGTTTGCTATTCTCCTTCTGCACTCTCTTCACCCGCTCTTCCTCATTTTGTTGCCGAATCTGGAAGACTAGTTCATCAGGTACAGCCCACAGGACCTCTCGGTACTGAATCAGCATCTTCGTGAGGCTGCAAGTGTCCGCTGCGAAGCTCACTTGGCTTGCGATGCTGTCCTTGTCTCCGAAGCGAACGCATCGTGGAGGGAACAAGTTGGGAGCCATGATCATTGCCACGTTATGCAATGACATCTTGTTCAATTGTTCATGTTCAACGACTCTTGCAAGGAACGTGACAAGGGCTCGCAAAGTGTTCCTGTGTTCTGCCGGCAGGAGAAGCACAAGCAGGTTCAATGCACGGATTTTGATTTCTACATCAGGGATCACTGGAAACAAACAAAATATAAAGTTCACAATAATGTCATCAGACAGACAAAATAAATGTTATCATTACTATGAATTGTCAATGATCAGCTGAGGTTACATTTAAGTCTCACAATTATAACACCATTAAGCCTTGTTTCCATGATTATGAAAAACTAAATATGCTGACCAAGGCAGTAATTTATTTTATAAAAACATAAACTAAACGTAACGTTTCAACCTTCTAGCAAGGTCTTCTTCAGACTCTGCACCAAGTACAAATGTAACAAGATACAAAAACAGGGCATTTTGTATACACAAACATTACTCCCTCCAGACTTTTAGAAAGTTGTTCTGGAACTTTCTAGCAGGTGGCTTTCCCTTGTCAACTATACTTTCACCTAGAAGGCTAAACATATTTACTTCCATATAGAATGTGGTTGCACTTCTTATCTCATGCTCTTTTTCCTTTATGAGGATGAGGCTAAGCAGATAGGAAGGGAGAAGAGAATGCTAGTGAGAAAATGGAAGGAGTCCAAGGCAATAGAGAAGAAAGGTGAAGAAGACACAATGAACTGGAATAGGGGACTTATGATAAACAAAGAATGGAAGAAGGTGTTAGAAAGAGTGGAAAGGACAAGAGAGAAAGAGGAGAGGAGAAGCAAGAAAAATGAAGGAAAAAGAGCTTGAGATAAGAAGTGAAACCAGATTCTATATGGAAGTAAATATGTTTAGCCTTTTAGGTGAAAGTATAGTTGACAAGGGAAAGCCACCTGCTAGAAAGTTCCAGAACAACTTTCTAATAGTCTGGAGGGAGTAATGTTTGTGTATATATAATGCCCTGTTTTTGTATCTTGTTACTTTTGTACTTGATACAGAGTCTGAAGAAGACCTTGCTAGAAGGTTGAAACGTTACGTTAAGTTTATGTTTTTATAAAATAAATTACTGCCTTGGTCAGCATATTTAGTTTTTCATAAGTCTCACAATATATATTTATACACAATAATAACTATGTCGGATGACACCAGTCATATTGATATCACAATGTCTGCGATCTAGATATTTCATAGACTCTGCAAAACATTTCCACTGAGCCTAAATGTCTTTGCCCTTATGTAAAATACACAATTTTAATTAAAATTACACCAACATATTGTAGTAAAATTGATATATTAATTAAATAACATATATTTTAACATTATCTCAACCTATGAATACTTTTTTACAAGAATTCTGGTAAGATGTTAAGGCATAGTTGTAGTGTTACAGTTACGCAGTTTCGCCGGCCCCCATGGCCGAGTAGTTAACACATCATGCTAGGACGTCAGGTGTTCCAGGTTCGAATCCCGGCCTGGGCATGGGTGTTTGTGAGTGTCCATTCATCAATTTCATCATACCATTAGCCAAAAGTGGTACAAAAAGCAATGTAAAATAAAGCAAATCAATCAGTTATGCAGTTTAACAGTTATGCTACCATCCATCACCTGGCATACAAAACAAAATGGTGTCATATATTCATTATAAAAATTTGAAATTAGGGCATTCCAATTTGGACACCCTGTATTTTTTATCAAAACAAGAAAAAGCAACGAAAACATTTGCAATTTTACATTTCTAATGCAACAGCCATAATTCAGACAACACTTCTTACCATGACACTGGTAGAACATCCCAACGTATTCTGCCGTGAGCAGGGGCTGTGGAAGATCCCGGAGGAAAGTCTTGAGCACAGCAGCCAGGTCGTGGCAGGAGCAGTTCTGCAACGCATGATCCACCAGCTCAGGCCTCCTGTAGAACTCCGCTTCTATTTCAGCCTTCAGACTTTCGATCTTCAGCTTCTGCCCAGGTACCCTCAGAATCCCTTCTTCTTGGACCCCGTTGCGATCCAAGTAGCTCAGAAACTGCAATGGAACACATCTACATGAGGGACTGTGGGTATCTCCATGTAAATTATTATTTTAAGGTAAGGTGAAGGTAGTAAAATTCCCCGAGCACTTTGCACCATGCCAAATAGGGGGAGATATGGGGGCAGGGCCCCAAACATTCTATCGATTTCAGTCATGTTGGAAGCACTATATTCCAACAAGCTTTACCCAGGCCCATAGCCAGGCAGGGGACAGGGGAGCTGAGCCAAGGTAAATCTATTTTCTGTAATTTGTTTGCAGTGAAGAGTGAAAATGTAGACAGCAGATATTATTTTGCTCACAACTTTGGTGAAGGATAAATTCACAGAATGTGAACAACAGCTAACACATTTCTTCATCTTATTTGTAAGAAGTAGCGGCAAGTATTTAGAAGATTCTCTTTTCTAGACTCTAGAAAGTTCTTTGAGAGGAATCTGTATCTTCGGTGTCCCTGTTGCAATCTTTAAAGTCATCATGCAAATTCCCTCCGCATCTGCGTCAGATGTCAACAGCTCCCATGTTTTTGGAACGAAGGGGAGTTTCATTGCTTCAGCCGGGAGTGGAATGTACTGTAGGCATTACGATTGAATATTGTGCAATTTTTTCTTATGTGATATAAATATCTGTTTCATCAAAAGTAGTATAGTGTGTGCAGTAAGGGATTATTTCAGTAGCAGTCAACACTTCAAAAATCGATGTTTTAAAATATATAGAAAAATGTAGTATTTATTTTAATCTGTACTTTTTGGGATTGGGTGGTCAACCAGCAACAGCTGAAACTCGCCCAGCAATAAAGTCAATTCAATTTACCTTCATTTAATACTCTTAAACTTTTGAAAATTGGACTTGGTTTACAAAGCCCCCCCCCGGAGATCAGTTCTAGCTACGGGCCTGGCTTATACCTCTAGGGTTAACCCCTGGTAACCATGTAATTGAGGCTGGGTGAGCCCAAAAGCTCCTTTGTGGGGTGACAAAGCTTCCTAGAACAAAGAAAAAACAGTTTCGTGGATAAAGTGAGTACTAGTTTCACATATTACAGAGATGGAATGTTCTCGACGGTTTGGAACGCAGACCTTACAAATTCCATTACTAGCCTCATCTGGTGAAAAGGTACCAGCCAGCAGGGGCAATTCTCCATGTAGGAAGTGAGGAACTTCCTACAGTTCATATATACTTGCTTCCATTTCTCTACTTTTTAAGAGTTTAATAATAATGCGCATAATAAAATTATGAGCTCAATGTACGTACAATTGACTAGGTTAGCTACTGTCAAGAGTTGACTGGTGGCGCTCCTTCCAGCCGCAGCCAAAGTTGATGGACACACACGCTTTGTTGCCCCGCCTGAGGAACCTCTCTGGTATCACTACAAATGGGTGAGGAGTGGAAAAGAGGCAGGGGGGAAGGTTGCGGTTTTAAAGCATCCAGCGAGGAATCATCGAGGAGTTCCTACATCAGTGGTGCCAACCCCATCAAAATGGTACTAATCGTAGCACCGTTTGATCTTTGTTGACCCGTAGCATCCTGCTTTTGGCATAATAGTCAAATCAGAGGCGAAGATATAGTACAAGCAATGCAAGCACTGCTTGCGTTATTCGAATATAATTTAATGTACTTAAAGTTTTAGCCTTATTTAGTTTCCATCGCACTCGATTTCGCGAAAAATTACGGCCGCAAACTCCGTCCGCAGCTCTGTAGCAAGCACCAGGCTCAATGCTTGCGGTCGCTCTTCGGGAGAATAACGCACCCGAAGGAGTCACATGGCGAAGCGTGAAATTGGGGTGGAAACCCGTTCACAATGCTCCTACAAAAAGCTCTGCTTCCTGAGCTTGCGTGATTCCCGAAAATAGCCGAGTTCAACCGAAAGCAGAAGGATACATCTGTGGATACATTGCCAGCAAAAACTAGTAACGAATATTTGTCTTCATGAACACGTAAACAAGATCGCGAATATAATAATGATTCCTAGTCATAAAATAGCTAAAATAAGTTATTATCACTATTATTAAGTTCTAAATTCCATATATATCATATTATATTACAAATTATTTTAGATTTCGCAAAATGTAAAACGCGTAAAAAATTGACACTGGGAGTTGGGGCGAGATGGCAAAGGGCGAGTGTTTGTGTTTCCAGGAAGCGGAATGTGCACCCCCCGTGAAGAGTTTCCCCAGGGAGGAGAAAGATTCGACGGACCTTGGTCTAGACCCTGCGTCCAGCTCGGTCCAGCTCAAATTACGTCAGAATTGTTGGACCACTACCAGTGTTTGCAACTGCCAAATTATTTACACAGTAATTCAAGTGAGCTGTTTCTCAAATTTTACAACTACATTCAATAAATTGACGGCTTTTAAATAAAACTTGGGGTGAAAATAAAGCTATCTGAAAAAGAACTATCTACTGAAATTTGTACACAGCACAGAAGTAAGTCATATACATTGTACACATTGTGAACACAAGAACATGTTTTTAAGTTTTATTGTTGTTGTTGAGTTCGTTTTTTAAGTCCACTTTATGCACAACAAGGGTAATCGGGACAGGACCTACAGTTTAAAGTGGGTACTAATAAATAAATAAGAAATCCCGTACACTTTTAGTCGTATGCGGAAAGTTCGCATATGCAAGCCGTTTACTACCATATGAATAACGTTACCTGGAATTTTGAAAGTAAATGTGACGTTTGCGGATCATGTGGTTTATTTTTAGTACAGCCACTTCATTATGATATTTTGTCAAATCCAGCTAACGGGCCAATGAGGCTATAAACCTCGACCCCCCCCCCCCTTTCGGCATGCCATTGTACTACTTGTTTTGTTGCACTGAAACATCGCTTGCCTCCTTCGTAAGACTACGCTTCGCTACTGAGTCAAATCTAGTATAATCTGCAAACGCGAGTGCCTGGGAGACGGAAATTTAATTCAAAGGAATAGGTTTTCAGGAAATTGAAAGAATATTACATTCAAATCTTATTTATAATTCACCAGCGGACTTGTTTTCAAATAATAGGGAGTATGCGCACACAGCGACACACTTTTTTTACAACCATACGACGATCCATCATCCTCTATCTTTTCTTTATCCTGTCGATTTTGTTCCTGAGGAGATTTTACGGCAGTAAATCTATAGAAGGTTGGCAGTAAACAAACCATTTTCTCAAACCGTTTCAAGTTATATGATGAACCAATCTCGTTTGTTGAGCAATTCTACACAATTTTGTGTAGTGAATAATAAGTAATGCAAGTTCAAAACTCGAAAAATATATGCATAATTGAACTTAAAACTGTAGTTATCTGAAAATAAGTAATTAATAATAAATCCTAGCACAATTTAGAAGCATTTATCATAATTTCAGAGTTTAAGCAGTACTTTTTATTATCCTCAATCCACACAACAGGAAGAGGGGACAAAATGGAAATTCTTGCAAAATCTGAAATATCATCATGTATTTTCGTTGTTTTTTATAGGTTCACATTAAAAAAATTCACAGTTCAAGGGGGCAGGGGCCCTTGCCCTACCTTCTACGTGGGCCTGCAGGTAACATTCTAAATGCAATGGATAATACGAGTGATTTGTGTGACTGTAATCGAATGCATTTTTCAAACCTTCCTCAGTTTACCAAAACTTCTTCCTACACTTCAAAAAAGCCACGAGTCGCCACAGCCAGCCGGACCTGAATTGACAGGTATTGGAATTTATAAGGTCTGCATTCCAAACTGACTACAACATCTCTGTAATATGTTTTTCTTATGTATACCTTCCAATTTTTACTTACAAGTCAACAGTTCAGTTATTTATCCGTACCCCCAATATTCCCTAACACCCCCAAAAATTTTCTCAACACACCCTCTAAATCTGTACTTACACCCCTCTAAATATGAACTCACATCCCCCAGATTAAAAATTCTGGACAAACCCGAATACAGAATAGTTTTTAAACAATTTTTTAATCCAGTTTTTTCATAGATTAGAAAACCAAATTTTGTTGCCTTTTTAATATTTTCTTATATTATATTAGTATCATTGACAAAACCATGGTTGAATGTAATCATTAAGGCATATAAATACTGTAAAATCACATGAATCTGTATTCCAAATAACTGGCACATATACACTATGTTGCCATTCGTCACCGGACACCACATACCAGTACGTTAATCTGGTTGCAGCACCATATCAGTATCGTGTAGGGCCACCTTTCACCGCAATGACGTCCGCAACCCTTCGAGGAAGACTTTCCACCAATTTGCGATACGTGTCGACGGGAATCTTGCCCCATGCCTCCTGCAAAGCGGCAAACAGCTCAGTGGTGTTTTTTGGGCAGCATGGCCTGGCTCTCAAGCGACGCTCCAACTCGTCCCAAAGGTGTTCAGTGAGGTTGATATCTGGACTTTGGGCTGGCCAATCAAGTTTTTGCACACCCATGTCCTCGAACCACGTGTTCATAATGCCTGCCGTATGACATGGAGCATTGTCGTGCTGAAACAGGTATGGGCCAATACCAAATTGTTCCCACCATGTCGGTAGCGCAGAATTGTCCAGAACTTTTTGGTAAGCATCGGCATTCATGTTCCACCAAACTAAAACAAGAGAACCAAGACCATACCACGAAATCCAGGATCACACCATGATGCCACCTCCGCCGAATTTCACTGTGGGTACGTTATAGTCCTGTAAACAGCGTTCACCGGGCATACGCCACACCGACACACGTCCATCAGACCGCCACATCTGGTAGTGCGATTCATCACTCCATAGAACGGATTTCCATTGTTCGAGAGTCCAATGGTGGCGTTCCTTGCACCACTGTAACCGACGGGTCGCATTGAGGGCTGTGATATGCGGCTTGTGAACTGCTGCCTGACCATGAAAACCAAGTGCAACGATCTCCCGGCAGACAGTACGATCACTTGCAGCACTACTGGAAGCCGATCGAAACTCCTCTGTCACCATCTGTAACGACGCCTTCCGGTTTGACTTCACCACAAGTTTCAAGCATCGACGGTCACGATCTATTAATATTTTCGATTTACTGGGTCTGGGCATCACCCCCTGAAACTCAAGGCCATTTCGGTCAACCTCCCCCTCGTGACATAGGGACAGGCAGACCCTTGGGGGTCAAGGAAAGGAGGGTGAAAATTCTCCACACCCTGCAAAAATGATACTTTTAGTTGAGCTTCGAGCTGTGTACTGTGAACGTGTGCTTTTACAGGTGGATGTGCATTCGCCTTACATTTAGTGTTTTAGTGGGTTTTTTTTTTCTTGTTTGTGGTACAAGAAGTAATCTTTTGATGGTATCATGCCATTTCGTAGTTGTGCGCCATATTGTAAAGGCAATTACGACAATGAGTCAACAGTGACAACTATTTTCGTATCCAAACCATCCAGAAAGCCGAGAGAAATGGATTAGAGCTATCCACGGGAAATATTTTTCACCAACAAAAGCTTCCAAGGTAATTTCAAGTAGCTAGTATAAGATGCATGTTTTGTTTGAAATGGCATTCTCAAGTTGCCTTTGTATACTCCTCAACAGCTAGCAATTCCTCTCCTCCACTTGCACATACTTTACACTACATTATGCTTAACTTCAATAAATGGAAACTCACCCTTGATATTTTTATCTCTTCCCTGTAATAGCTATTTAGTTGGGTAATAAATAAAGACAATATAGAATAATTTTGTACTTCATAAAAATGCTACGTTGCTTTTCAGACTCTCTAGGTTAATCACGATGATGAGTACAAACAGTGAATTGATGAGATATATATCATCTTCGCTTATGAAGGCAAGGACAAGTCAAACTTTTCCAATTCGAAAAGAAACCGAGAACGAGACATTCATTTCAAACTATGAAAAGCCGAGAACGAGACAAACATTTTCAACTCGATAGGAAACCGTGAAAGGCATTCATTTCAAACTATCAAAAGCCGAGAACGAGACAAACATTTTCAACTCGATACGAAACCGAGAAAGGCATTCATTTCAAACTATGAAAAGCCGAGAACGAGACAAACATTTTCAACTCGATACGAAACCGAGAAAGGCATTCATTTCAAACTATGAAAAGCCGAGAACGAGACAAACATTTTCAACTCGATACGAAACCGAGAATGGCATTCATTTCAAACTATCAAAAGCCAAGAACGAGACAAACATTTTCAACTCGATACGAAACCGAGAAAGGCATTCATTTCAAACTATGAAAAGCCGACAACGAGACAAACATTTTCAATTCGATAGGAAACCGAGAAAGGCATTCATTTCAAACTTATGAAAAGCCGAGAACGAGACAAACATTTTCAACTCGATACGAAACCGAGAAAGGCATTCATTTCAAACTTATGAAAAGCCGAGAACGAGACAAACATTTTCAACTCGATACGAAACCGAGAAAGGCATTCATTTCAAACTATGAAAAGCCGAGAACGAGACAAACATTTTCAACTCGATACAAAACCGAGAAAGGCATTCATTTCAAACTATGGAAAGCCGAGAACGAGACAAACATTTTCAACTCGATACGAAACCAAGAAAGGCATTCATTTCAAACTATCAAAAGCCGAGAACGAGACAAACATTTTCAACTCGATACGAAACCGAGAAAGGCATTCATTTCAAACTATGAAAAGCCAAGAACGAGACAAACATTTTCAATTCGATACGAAACCGAGAAAGGCATTCATTTCAAACTATCAAAAGCCGAGAACAAGACAAACATTTTCAACTCGATACGAAACCGAGAAAGGCATTCATTTCAAACTATGAAAAGCTGACAACGAGACAAACATTTTCAACTCGATACGAAACCGAGAAAGGCATTCATTTCAAACTATGAAAAGCCGAGAACGAGACAAACATTTTCAACTCGATACGAAACCGAGAAAGGCATTCATTTCAAACTATCAAAAGCCGAGAACGAGACAAACATTTTCAACTCGATACGAAACCGAGAAAGGCATTCATTTCAAACTATCAAAAGCCGAGAACGAGACAAACATTTTCAACTCGATACGAAACCGAGAAAGGCATTCATTTCGAACTATGAAAAGCCGAGAACGAGACAAACATTTTCAACTCGATACGAAACCGAGAAAGGCATTCATTTCAAACTATGAAAAGCCGAGAACGAGACAAACATTTTCAATTCGATAGGAAACCGAGAAAGACATTCCTATCAAACTATGAAAAAAACGAGAATTTAATATGCTTTTGATGTAATTGTGTTTTAATTTTTTGAGGGGGCTGCTTAAATTAGGAGGGAGAAATCTTTGCATTTAATTGCGTGAGATTATTCTGAAATTCTAACATTTTGCTTACAGGTGATTTATTTGTTATTTAATCTGCTTAGTTTTGATGTAATTGTAGCTTACTTACATTATGCGTTTTTTTGAGAATGAGCTCATGAAACTTATGTTCTTGGTGTTTTAATTTCCATCAGACGTTTGGAGGTAATGACATTTCAGAATGATTTTATTTTTTATTGTGATTTTAAAATTTTAGGTCGGTAGATGTAGATCTAAAATGACCTAATGGAATATAAAGTCAGCCAGGGTGGGTGAATCCAAGTGACACATGAATGACTTGGTCAGTGAATAAGTTAGAGCCATGCATTGCAGCTAGGTTAAGAGAAGCTAGTAATTACACTGTGCACAATTTTCTTTTTATCTTTAATAACAAGATTTTTCTGCCTGTTTGCTGTCTTTCCAGGTTAAATGTGTCAACGACAATGAATGAATAAATAGTCATGCCTTAACTTGTTTAAATTAATCGCTGGCTGAAAATCTGTATATCCTCCTAAATTGTATCTATTAATATTTTTCTTTCGAATGCGTTTCAATGCTAAGATCAAAATGCAAAAATTGTGAGTACATAAATGTAAATCACTACATTTGGAAGAAAAAATTAGATGTTCGAACTTATCTAGTACAATGTATATATTACTTTATATTTTGGTATATTAAAATAATTGAAATTCAACAGATTTGTAGGATATATCCTTATTTACTATTCTTGTTTAACAACATTCTGCTGAACATTACGTAGTAATTCTTTCCCGCTGCAGAAGCAATATCCGGAACTGCTGAGAATCGAACAGCTCTGGCTAAGGGTCAGATCAGCGTGACGTCAAACGGCAAGGGAATGGCCTTCTAGCTCTAGGGGGTGATGGTCTGGGTCGGCATGTCATGACCACCTCTCGCTTCCACTTCACGATAACATCACTCACTGTCGACCGGGGTATCTGAAATTTGTTGGAAATCTCATGGGTGGAATGCCCAAACCTGTGGGCTCCAGTGATCATCCCTCTTTCCGCCTCACTCAGTTCGCGTTGTCTGTCCATATAGAGTGCTGAAGCTGGTATGAGTGTTTTCTCAACCGGCAACGTCTTTTATAGATTGTATGATGTGTACAGATGATCCCGAGCACTTTTTGAGGGGTGTCCGGTGACGAATGGCAACATAGTGTAGTACACTTTATAAATGATATATGAGCTGATACCACATTGAACCAATTTCCAATGATACTGATATGAATTCTTGAATTTTTTTTAATAATTCAATAGTTTTCCATCGGAACTGTACCATATCAATTGAATAGTTTTTTTCCTCTAAAATATTCACTATGAGATAATCTTTTAATAATAAAAATCAATTTCTCTCCACAATGTTGTTGCAAGAAATAATGAAAATTATAAATTTTGCTCAATTTCCAGGATATTTAGATTTCATGAAATTATAGTACAACATTTTTTGGACACTGTAAAGTATGATTATATTAGGCGCATCCAGAAAGTAAGTTTCCCTGGGGTCGTGCACAAAAAGGAAACATTAATTCATTCAATGATTTACTGCCACAGATACAGAACTTGTCCAGTTACTTGTCAACATAATTCCTGCCAGAATTCAGGCACTTGTCATAGCATGGACCAACTTCTGTTTACCTGCATCATAGAAGTCTGCCGCCTGGGCACTGAACCACTGTGTGACAGCCGCCTGAACCTCTTCGTCTATGTGAAAATGTTGACCGGACAGGAACTTTTTCAGGTGCAAGAACAGGTGGTAATCACTGGGAGCGAGATCCGGGCTGTACGATGGATGATCGAACACCTCCCAACCAAACATGTCCAGAAGGGCTGCAGTGCACCTAGCCATATGCGGCTTCGCATAGTCGTGCAGCAAGATCACCCTGCCACTGAGCTTACCACGTCACTTATTCTGAATGGCTCGTCGCAATGTCCAGTGTGTTTCACAGTAACGGTTAGCGTTCACAGTCTCACCTCTGGACAGAAACTCGATGAGCAGAATGCCTTGTCTGTCCCAGAACACCGTGCACATAACTTTTTGCACTGACACAGTCTGTTTGAACTTTGTCCTGCATGGAGATCCACTGTGACGCTAATGTATGGACTGCTGCTTGCTTTCTGGGGTGCTGTATGCAACCCACATTTCATCCTCTATGAAGATCCGGTTGAGAAAATCAGCATCATGGTAACCCTGCAGAAATGACAGCACCGTGCATATGTGTTTTCATCTGTGTCTGGGCGTCAGTTGTTTCGGCACCCACCAGGCACACAATTTCCAGAACAAGAGGCATTTTGTAACAATGTCGTGCAACAACGACCGAGAAATGTGCGGGAAATGGCTGCTGAGTTCCGTGATCATGACGCGATGATCCTCCAATATGCGCTGCTGCACCTGCTCCACAAGCTCGTCCATAACGGCCAATGGCCGCCCACTGCGCTCGTTGTCATGCACATTTTGCCAGCCTTCAGTAAATATGCTGCACCTACGACACACCATCTGCTTGCTCATGATGTCTGGCCCATACACCTGGCACAGCTGACAATGAATTTCGATCGGCTGTATGTTTTGTGCGTTCAAGAACTTGATCACCAAACGAACTTCGCACGCGGCAGGAGATGGAATAAGAGCCGCCATGTTTATCGCTGCCGTGACGCTACTGAGGACTTTCGGGAGGCATCTTCTAGGACATTCACTCTCACGCATGCGCAAAGCCAGTTTTAATACTTATGGCCTGCCACCTGTGGGCGAGTGGGAAACTCACTTTCTGGATGCGCCTAATATTTCAAGCAATACTCTCTGATACCGATATGTTGGTGTCAGTAACGCCTCAGCCCTAATGGTATTTTTTAATATTTTCTATATAATGAATATGTAAACCGTGCTTTAAGTGGTTATTGTTAGGTCTGAGGATGTTTGAGCCTTGGAACTAGCTGGAAATGGTGGCCAAATTGTACAACAAGTGGGTAGTGGGGTGCTCATGACACCCCACAGAAAAAAATACACTTACAGTTATAGTTCTAAAATTATAATTGTACTTTTACTTTTTACTTTTTTTATATATATGTAATTTTACATTATTTGTACGGTTGTAAGATTGCGAATAATGAAAATAACTAAATTTGAAACTTTTTAAGGACATTTTTATAATTTTCCTTTTTCCTTCTATTTTATAGGGACAATTCCTTATTTTATTGTATTTTTTTTATTTTTCTCTTCTGCACTACTAACCATGTCCAATAACTCAAATAGCTTTCTGACATGTTCCTGTTCTTTCTTGTATTCCATTTCGAAGAAAAGAAAAGCCACAAGGATTGCAACACTCGAGCAAAATAAAGTTTAAAACAATGCGCAAGTAGGAAGATGGGGTGCTGGTAACGCACCAGAAAGTGGAGCTCTTTGTTATTGTGGACCAGCGCACAACAATCAGACAACTAAAAGACCTACCTCTCAAGGAGTAAACAACATGAAGGTAACAGTGTTGTCAACTTTTAAGACTATTTTTTTTTAACAATTTTTAGACCTGGGGTGTTGTGGCCACCCCACATACCCACTTAAAGGTTAATTGAAAATTGGTCAGTTCTTGAAAAAAATCCTAGATATACCCCTGTATCTAGTTATAGCTCATGTATTATTTTCCAAATGTAAAATGGGTTTCATACCTTCTGTATGACTAGAGGAACATTACACTTTTCGCCGGTTAGTTGGGAGTCCTTTTCTAGAAGATTGGCTAAGAGGACTCCAAACACATGGGCATCTGAAAAAAAGAAAAGAATTGACTCATTGATATCAATACAATTTAAAAGGGCTAATAGTTATACAAGTATTACAGTAAATCACATTTTTTTTTTACAAAGATTTGTAATTCTCAATATTTTTCAATTCACACACAAGAAAAATTTTTGAAAAAGACTTGAAACAAGACTAAAAATTTAATGTGTCTCACAGCACATTTATTTATGTTGGATTTTTCATTATGTGAAATTTCTGACGATGATACGCAATGCTTTAAAAAGCTTGAATCTCTAGGGCCTCCCCGATGGCGCAGTGGTAGCGTCGTCGCCTTGTAATCAAAGGGTCCTGGGTTCGATATCCGCTAGAGGCACATAGTGGTTCGGATCCCACTTTAAACTGTAGGTCCAGTCCCAATTAGCCTATCTGTGCATAAAGTGGACTTAAGACAAAAAATCAATCAATTATAATTATAGCTCTATCACTTTTAAACATGTGTGATTTTCCAACATTAATACGCGTTTAAAAATGTGGCATGGAAAAGTAAAACCACATTTGTATTTGATCTGAATAAGTTATCTTGGCAAACACAGATAACATATTTACATGGTAACGTAAACATAACCATATTTAGTTATGATCAACATATGCCACTGATTTTGTCAAATGATCAATTCATTTTCTTAAGGCACTGTAAAATTAAACATTTGCCTGTTTCTTTAAGTCTTCATCTATTATCACTGATGCAATAGCCTACTTTGTAATGAATCTTTCACATGTTAATTAATTAATATTTCCTGACATTGAATTAGAGTCAGAATCTTGCATTATTTAACAGATAATAACAGGCTATTTGTAGCGATATGAGATCAGTAAAATTTCCAGTGGTAAATTTACCATCGCTCTTTTACATCATTACACATAATATCCTGAACAGTTTTTGACATAGTACAGGGCTGTTTCTTGATTTGGCAAAAGCTTTACCCACTGGTCAAGAGATGGCTCTGTGTGTTGTACTGGATGAGCACGGGGCGCTGGGAAAACAGTTGTGAGTCAGTCGTGGTGCAAGATGGAAGTGACCAGATTGGAACAGCGATCGTACATCAAAGTGGCCGTTCTCCGGGGGAGAAATGCGAGTTAGTGTCATCAAGAATTGGTAGAAGCGTTAGGGAATAACGGTCTGCCATATTGAACTGTCGCAAGATGGGTAGCAGCGTTTCAGAGAGGACGCCAATCAACCAGGGACATGGAACGGTCAGGCCGGCCTGTGAGTGTGCATAATGAATACTCTTTCAGTTGTATATAACACATTTTTAATACATTGTCGAATTATTACTGGGTTGCCATGACTTACTCCCCAACCCTCGTATTTTTTGTCATCATTACTAAAATTGTCTCAATTTTCCAGAATTAAAAGAGTGAAAATCATAAGCATAGAAGGAACAGCAGAAATCCATGTAAGAATAACACAGATTTTAAATTAATAACATCTAACTTTGCCCTAAACCATGAAAAAGAACACCGAATTGCAGTAAAAAATATCAAAATTTACAGGAAAAGAAAACTAAAACTTCACGTCCCTAGGCATAACTAGAGTGGGTAAATATGAATAAAACGAAACGTTCAAGCATTATTCATAAAATTGCACCTAGAGAATAATAGAACACACAAATAAAAATCCTTGCCTTCTTTTCGCTTCTTTTTGGGTGGTTTCTGTTTGTGGAAGGCAATGTTGCAGCTCTCCAACACAGCCGTCACCTCCAACAATAATAAAGGATGAAGCTTCGCAATATCTGTCTCCCCTAAATACTCCACCCACGTTCTCCCAACAAGATTTGGTTCAGGCCAAATAGACTGTAAGTAGAACATGCATATATTAAAATAAATGAGCATTGCAATTATTTATTTCAAAATATTAACACCCAAGTTAACAGTAATAGTTAAAAGTTTAAGAATGGCAGTTGGAATCACAATCAGCATTACTACATACCTTTGGAATATAAAAATTAACTATATCTACCTGGCTGTGCCATGACTATACTTAAATCATGGTGTTATTCACCATTTTCTTTATTGCAAAATCATTTCATGAAAGTACAACAATTATAACAAAGAAAAAAAGTCAAACCAGTTGTTGCAGATCATATTTGAGCTAGTAAAAAGCGGCATTTACATTGTAGTATCATGATAAATATTACACTACAAATTTTTCTACAAATTATATGAAGGACAGACTGTCTACAGTCCAAATTTACAAAAGGATTCCGCTGTTATTTGTGTAATTGACCTACAGATTGTCACAGTGATCAACTGAGGTTCAAAATGCCATTTTGACATTTTAAAGATGGCGACTACAGTACACAATTGCACCAGTACCACTTGAGGTCTGAAGCCTGTAGAAAATCTTTAAATGAAAATGCAAAAGACCTATGCATTCATAGGAAGTAGCAAATTTACAAATGAGGAAATAATTTTGATAATGGGGTCACTTCCCAGGTTAATGGGTGGAAAGACTTTCTTAGTGGTGCATAAGGGACTGCACACATGTATCGAAAATTACTTTTCTGAGGTAACCAGGAAATTAATCAGGTTTTGAAATTAAGCCTGGTTCAACAAATATTGTACACTGAAAATAATAAACTGGTGTAATCTTACATGCAAAAATCTGCAAGGAAAGAAGTAAATATTAATGAAGTTTTTAATTTGATTGACACTTGTATAAGGTATGCCCAAATGAAAAGGAGACAACGGTTATATCTAAAGAATATCATATTACAGAATATTTACATTGCATAATATGTGAATTACAGTTAATGTGTGACATGATACCTACAAGTAACTGCCATTGATATTGATGCACTGATCCCAGTGCATAGAAAAGGAGTGGATGGCTTCAGTGTAGAAACTCCTGGGTTGTTTACGGATCCAGTTTTCCACGGTGTTCTGCACTTCCTTGTCACAGGTGAACCACTGACCTTTCAGTGATTGATTTAAGGGACCGAAGATATGGGAGTCACAAGGGGAAATATCGGGGCTGTACGGATGATGTGTGAGGACTTCCCATTGAAATGTTCCCAGTAGGTCGAGGGTCTTCTTGGCCACATGTGGCCTGGCGTTGTCCTGGAGCTCTCCACCTTCTGTGTCTCTGACAGATGCTTGGGCACCCACTGTGCACAAACTTTGCCATAACTCAGGTTCTTGTGGATTATGTGTTGCACAGTTCCCTTGCTTATCGACAGTTCAGCAGAATCCGACGATTCTGACGAATGAGATTATCCACAGCAGCAATCGTGGCAGGGTTGATGACAACGTGCACTTTGCCTTGGTGCTTTCGCATAACGCTGACACCAACGGAATATGGTGTAACGTGCGAGACATTACTCTTCGTAAACGTCCTTCTTCCTGCGATAAATTTGTGAGGCATGCTCGCCTTCTGCGTGAAGAAATTAGATTACAGCTCTCTGCGATGACTGGAGGAATCCATAATGTACCAGTCCGAGTAAAACAACTCTTGCCAACTGAGGAAACAGCAGGCGAAGCCGTTCGCTACACCTGCAAACTGGGACAAACACCGCGCCATCTATCGGCAAACACATTTACCTTTTTCGATTAGATACAACGCCGCTACAGCAATGGTCTCCTTTTCATTTGGGCATACCTTTTACAATCATTATTAATTTTTGATTTTGAACTCAATCTTTTTTTGGTTACACTGAGGCAAGAAAAATATAATTTTAACCATCTTAAAGTTATTTGTTTATTAAGCATACTTTGCACTTACCAACACTTCATTATTGACTTGAGGATGTTTCTGCTGCTGCCTGCACATCTCTTCAAACCCTATGCAGTTCTGTGATCCAGAATGTTGCCTGTGGTGCTTTGAATCGGCTAGAGACATTTTTTCTTCCATCATGGAACCTTTTCCTATGGTCGAAGTAGGGTCACTACCACTGCGTCGCTCACGGGGGCGAGGAAGATGAAGGGTTCCAATTTGCTGGAAGCCCAGCATCTCAATCCCTTCTGTTGTGGAAGCAAAACAGGATTATTAAAGATCGTCCCACTATCATACAGCATGTAGAGAAAGTACATATGGGTCATTCCAGCATTGTGTGTGACATTTTACACACAAAACCTAAGGTTCTAGACATGAGATTGGATTAAAATATTCATAATGAATTGATTTCATATGATTATGAAGTACTTTGTGGTATCTGCTAACAAATTAACAAAAACTTGATCATGATTGCTGAAAAAGCATTAACAAAAGTGCATTAGGTGTGTGATGCTTCAAAAATGTAGGAAATTGTGACTTCATTTGTCTGTGAAGCATATAGGCTGCAGATGCTACTAACTTTTATTGTTGAAGTGTGTGCAAATTATATGCATTCACAAACTCTAAGCCTTAATGCAATTAAAAATAACAATAATTTCCATTTAATTCATTTTATTTACATGGAGTAGGACCACTTTTCATGGAATGCTCCATAAAAAGTTCTGGTACCAGGGAATGGCATGCATACAGTTAAGAATAATACTAATTTTTTTTAGCAGCAGCAGTAGAGATAGTATGGAATTTAGCACATAGAAAATTAAAAATGTGATTACAGGCTGAAACCAAGTGTTAGATAATCAAAACCTAATTACAGATAACATTTTGAATCAGTTTCTAAATTCAAATATTCAGGAGTAATATCAACAAATGGAAATTATATTAAATGATATTTTCAATGACATTTCTGCAGCGAAAAACTTTTCAAGTTTAGGAATTGATTGTTGTTCAGTCATACACAATACCGTGCTGTCAACATGCACCCTTCACATTTCAGCAGAGGCTTCTCGTGAATGCATGCGTCAATTGTGGGAAAAAGGACAGCTTGCTCTGCGATGACATTCATGAGCATTTCTACATTCTAATTTCTTCATATAGGAGAAGTATTTATTCTACACGAGAGCGCTGAACTAAGCTTATATTACATTTCTTGGATCTTAACTGAAAGAAAGTAATAATTATTTCCCCACAATTGACGCATGCGTCACTTCAGATCCAAGAAATGTAATATAAGCTTAGTTCAGAGCTCTCGTGTAAAATAAATAATTCTCCTATATGAAGAAATTAGAATGTATAAATGCTCATGAATGTCGTGCAGAGAAAGCTGTCCTTTTCCCCACAATTGATGCATGTGCAGCATGCACCGCATGCGTTCACAAGATGCCTCTGCATTTCAGGGAGAGGCAGGGAATCGGAGACCCATTTGCCAGAAAACAAAAATGGCAATATATAGATCAACATATTTACCAACTATACTATATGGGAGTGAATCGTGGGTATTGACAAGTAGGCAGATGCAGCAGATACAGACAGCGGAAATGAAATATTTAAGAAGAGTGGTTGGAAAAACAAGAAGAGATAGAATTAGGAATCAAACGATCAGCATAACACTAAACTCCAAACCAGTGGAACATATGTACTGTCATCCAGGCACAACTGAGATTGTTTGGCCATGTTAATAGAATGAAGGATGGGAGACTACCGAAAGAAATATGGGAGGCAAGAGCACAAGGAAGGGAATGAAAAGGCCGCAAGGAAGACCACGGCAAACATGGAACAAGAACATTGAGCAGGCCCTGACCAGAAGAGGCATTAAATGGTACGAAGCAAGGAAGATGGGTCATTCCATGCCAAATGAACCAAATTTAAAATAATTGGTTGCATGACCATTTTAGAAAAAAATCATTTTTAGTACATACATTTGTACATGTTTCTAGATATCAAAAACAATGTTCAAAAACTTTATTGTCTTTAGTTCTCCTCGGACAGCCATTTTTCCAACATTTTTTCAAGCCTTAGACTAAATCCCAATTTTTTAACTATTGTTACCCCAATTTCAACCATACTTTTCATACTTACGATGTAATTTTAAGCAAAGCATACTTGATTATCATAGAAAGTATACTTCATTAGCTACAAAATGAATTTTGTTTCAGGTCTCTAGCTCTAATGGTTTTTGAGATATTATGGTTTCTGAAAAGTGCTACATGAGCAAAAAAGCCATGCGCCATGTTGGAAAAATGACTGCCCCAGGAGAACTAAAGACAATAAATTTTCTTGAACATTGGTTTTGATATCTAGAAACATGTACAAACGTATGTACAAAAAATTAAATTTTTCTAAAATGGTCATGCAACCACCATTGGATCGTTTGGTATGGAATGACCCAGATAGCAATGAATCGTAACCAATGGAGTGCGCTCTGCAAAACCTCGACACCTTCGGTACAAGAGCATCAGAGTAAGTAAGAAAGGAATTGAAATGTTGAACATTAATAATTCATTAAGATTTCAAACTGAACTAAAATATAATTTCTAACCTGTATTGGAAGCCACATCCCCTCCAAGCCGAGCAGCTATCCAGGGACTTCGTCGGAACAACTGCCCATTGACTGAATCCTTGTTAAAGCTGTGCTGGCGCCTCGCTGGTTCCCTTCCATTCACTGTAGGTGCCAATGCAATTGGTTTCCTATATGGTATGTCGATTGGTGCATGGAATATTTGCACAAAACTTGGAGGGGGTGTCGAAGGTCTGTAAGAAAGAAATTTTTTTGAAATTTTACTTCTTCCAAGGACATAAAACAAATTCATTCAGTAACCTGACAAATAAACAGCAATAATTCTGCTTAAAAATAAAAGATTTTTTATTTCTATGACACAGAAATAGGGGACGAACACATGACATTTGCCAAAGGTCCCATATGTCAAGAGTGTCTGCGTTATATATAAATCGACTGTTCACTATTTATCATACTGTTTAATGTGACTATTCAGGACTCTATATGATATCAATTTTTTCCAGATATTTGGGATTCATGTAAATAAATTTGGTTTTAGGCTCCATGCATAATATGTGTATCTATACACAAGAGAGCCTGCCTAAATTGAATACCACTTCCATTCCATAATAATTATATCATGAAAAATACATCTAAAATTCCCTGTATTTAATCCTACAAAACATAAATAATTTATGCAATGAACATTAATTAAAATTTAATTCCATTTCAATGCGTGTGTTACAACAGTACACTGCACTATTGTCCGCAAAACAGGCTGAAAAATATATATCTTTCTCCAAATATTTATTCACTTCCACGTAAGTTTAATAATGTCTTGAAGGTAGCATCTGCATCTTCAACAGTTCTGATTACTGGTTTGAGGTATAAACATCAAACAACAAATAAGTATTCATGTAGGCATATTATCAAATGAGCTAGTGTACCAGAGATATATATACACTTTCACTTGTCCATAATGAATTATAACTTGCTTTAATGGAATCCAGCTTTGGGGAAAATTTTGTATTATCATTGTGATTCTGTTGAATTAGAAATTGTCTTCAAATTCTTGAGTTTGTTTATGTTCACAGAGCACCAACAGGGGAGTTTGGTCTTAATCACTGGATCCTTTGGGGTTGCTACTACAAGTTCAATTATGGGTCACCTGTATTAGTGTGTGTTAAGCCCGTAAAGTATCAGTCATCTTAACATCATGTTAATATCTATACATATAAATGTGAAGTTCAAAGCTACTTACGATGTTCTCGTTGGAGAAATGTCGGCACTATTCCCTGTCCAATCAGCTGTGAGCCTTGGAGATCCTGAGAGGGGCCAGAGCGAAGGGGGTGGAGGACTAGGGGGAGAGTTGCAGGACTCCGAGTCCAAGGAGTCGGGTGTGGCACTGCGAGATCTTGTTCCAGTACTTGAGTTCTGCAAATCAAATTTCAAAAATGGCATTTATATCAACATAATATATGCAAGATAAACATATTTATTAACTGCACTGTAAATGACGAATGAATTTTCTGATTTAACAAATGTGGATTCAGTCAGAATAGAACTATAGAAATAATTATTTTATATTTCTCAGAGTTTTGTGTTCTTCATTCAATTAAGGAATTTTTAAACATGTAATGCTTTGCAATTTTATTCGCTGTTTTCAATGTCTACCATAGTATACACTATTTTATTAACTAGCCAGGGTAGAACTACTTATTTTTCTTAGATAAGTATGTAAATGACAGTAACATTGTACAATGTTCAATCTTTGTTACTCTATACTTATGTTTAAAATTAAGGTGATAATACTTCTTTTTTAATCAAATATATGTTCCATACACACATTAAGTCCATTGTAACATGATCAAAGGAATACAAATAAATCTTAATCTTTATCACACTATACAGGGTGTACCAAAAGTCCCATTACCCCCCCCCCCCCTTTGAATTGTAGACAAACCTGTAAAATGTTATTTTAACAGCATATGTATGATGAGAGGATGGTATACCATTAAATCAGACCGATGACCACCATTTACTCCAGAGGATCTGTGAGCACACCGCCATTTTCATGTTACAGTATTATCATGTTACAGTATTATTCGCCTCCAGGTGCAATGTGAAATCCTCTGTAACATAAGATGTCAGATCTGGATTTCGGGGTGGCCATTTTAAGGGAATTCCTCAATGATGTGTTCAGAGACAAATGGATTGGACGAGGATCGCCAAATTTACCAGCACCTCTAAAATGGCCACCCCAAAGTCCAAATCTGACATCTTGTGATAATGCACTATGGGGACACATCAAACAGAAAGTTGCCCATAATCGTTATCGGACAACTGAGGAACTTCAAGAAGCTGTTCGCAGTGTGTTTGCTTCCCTCACGATAGCCATGTCATGGAGGATTTCACATCGCACCTGGAGGCCATGTGCCATGAAAATAGCTGTGTGCACACAGATCCTCTGGAGTAAATGGTGGTCATGACATGTAAAAATAATGAAAAACGACCGATATTAGTGTGGAATCCATAGTTTTCGGTGTCTCTAAGATGAATAGTGACACTCCCAGTGGCGTTCAACTCCAAGACACCCCTGGCACTCCTATGGGTGGGGGTGGGAAGGGGTGACAAGTAAAAATAATCGAAAACGACCGATATTAGTGTGGAATCCATAGTTTTCGGGGTCATTAAGATGAATAGTGACACTACCAATGCCATTCAACTTCAAAACACCCCTAGGGGTGGGGGTAGGAAGGGGGTGACATGTAAAAATAATCGAAAACGACTGATATTAGTGTGGAATCGATAGTTTTCCGGGTCGCTAAGATGAATAGTGACACTCCCAATCCCGTTCAACTCCAAGACACCCCTGCACCCTGAGAGGAGGTGGGGGTGGGAAAGGGTGGCATATAAAAATAATCGAAAACGACTGATTCCAAGACACCCCCTGCACCCTGAGGGGTGGGAAGGGGTGACATGTAAAAATAATTGAAAACGACCAATATTAGTGTTTAATCCATAGTTTTCGGGGTCACTAAGATGAATAATGACACTCCCAATCCAGTTCAACTCCAAGTTCATTTTACACTATAGTAAGAATTCATTATTTTCCGGTCTAATAGAAGTTTGGGATAAATAAATACCTGGGCAATGCTGGGCAATCACTTAGTTAATAATAAAGAACATGTGTAGCCTTAGCATGATATTGACAGTGTGATACACACCTCGACATCTCTGAACACATCTCGAATGTCTGGTTTCCTCGAGCGAGAGCGCTGCTGTCGTCGTCGGACGGTGTGGTTGAGTGTGAGGACTCTCCTCCTCACTGCCTCTGCCTGATGCCGGGGCAACTGCCTCAGGGCAGGGTGAAGGTCTTCCTCCGATATCTCACGGCCCTCCTGGTAAGGCCTCGCCAAGTCTCCTAAACCAGCTGCTCGAAGCCACTCTGCTTCTTGTTCACCCTCTGGAATAAAAATATCCAAAGTCTTCAATCAAGATACAACTATCAAAAATTCACACCTTTGTACATTTTAAAATACTTTCAATAGAACATAATTTTGCATTTTCCTCGAGGCCTTTAAAAACCCAGAAAAATATTAACAAAATCTTTATAATGCTGTTGCAAATTGATATTTTATAATCAATTCAATACAAATTGTTTCTAGCTGTACTATTACACGAACACTGCTAATTGCGAGAAGGATGTACGAAAATGTTTAGAATGTAAAGGTTACTATAATTTTTAATTCTAAAAACCTAGAGGGTTACTGGTTGAATTAAGTGGATGAGTTAAAAGGATACATGGGAATATCACACAAAAGCAAATAACTGCCAGGAGTCAGGTTTTGATTATAGTTCTAGATTTGAAACAACAATAATCATATTGCAGCAGCTTATTTGCTCATTGGAATATTATTTAATTTGGAATTTTATATTCACTCAGAATTTTTTTTCACACTGTAGTTATTTTGTTCAATCTTCAGGACACAATTCAAAATTCTACAAGTCAGTTTACAACGCATAAACAGTGCATGAATTTGACCATTAAGAATGCATCAGACAATGTCCCTAGTTATCTAGTCCACCCCTTCCAACATGCATAGTCGTGCGTACGGGGGGGGGGGGGGGGGCCTAATCATGGACGTCCGCAGATTTTTTCCACTGAGGGACAAGCAAGGTTTTTTTCCCATGGGGCATATTACCACGATAATAGTGTTGCCCCCTCAAAAAACACCTCTTGAATTTGAAATTATCGCATTCCTACATCCCCATTTTAATGATTAATGTAAATTATTATTACTGAAATCAAATTATACGTGTGAAAATGTACTTTTAGGTTGACATTCGGTTTCTAAGGGGAGATGTGGCCACCCTTGTCCCCCTTCCAGACGTCCATGCCCTATATAATTATACTATCACCAAGAAATTTAGGATAGAGGAATCTTTTCGCCGTTATTAAACGATATTATATTCCTAAAGAAAATGAGAATTATTTTCAAGGCAATGAAAGTTCAAAGCAACTACGAGGGAAGGGGTGCAGTGGCGCAACCACAGAGGGGCAGGGGACATTGGCCCCCATCCTTGGACGGAAATCAATTTTAGAGGAGCAAACATGGAATTAGTTTTCACGTCTTTCTTGCATTATTTCCTACAGACGGCCAAGAGCACATGCAAAAAGGGGGGGGACACAGACCTGCACAATTGCCCCCTCGATTTCAAATTTTATACAAATAAAAATACGTTTCGTAAAATGTTCTTGATCGCTTCGCTCGCAACGCCTGCTTTTCTTGCAGTCTTGTCAAGTTCAGAGCCGTAGCTAGGTGTTGGCGGGAGTTGGACCTGGACGCCGAACGATCTAAATAAAAAAAATAAAAAAATGTAAAAGGGAATGCCATGGCATTCCATGAAAATTTTTGCGCCAAATTAAATCAATATTGTTTTCATTTTGCAAAAATTTGGATCTGAAAATTGTGTCTCTTATAATTAATTATCTTTACCTTCATTATAGCTGTATCTGTGGTTATATATCCTTGCATGTTGTGTAAATGAGTAAATTGGGTTGCCTATCTACAAGGCTGCAAAACTTAATATGCCACTTTTATTTTCATGTGACGACATCCATTCGTGTAATTCATAGGAAAATCAAAGGTAACGAAAATTGGATACTTACATGGAGGGTCAACGGGGTAACTTGCCCCCACTCCCTCCTCCCCGAGGAAAAAATCTTACACACTTAATTTATACTCTAATATTATACATATATATCCGGCTATTACTTGTACATATTATTTTTAGTAATTTTACATAGTATACAGGGTGTCTCATAAGTAATAGCGTAAACTGGCACAGGTGAAAGTACACGATAATAGGAGCAAAAAGGTCTCAGTAAACAAGATAATCGCGAATGTGTGATTACAAGCCACCACTGACTTCATTGTTTGTAAACGTCGTCTTAGTTGGTAAAATGCTAACAATGTGTGGTTACAAGTTGTCATTGATTGCATTTTGTAAACACCGAGAGATTTACTCCTTGCGCGGTCCGAGGTTTGCTCTTTGTTTACAAAACAGAACATTTCCGAGAGGTGGCGTTGCAATCAAACAGAACATTTCCGAGAGATGGTACGGCTTGTACCCACACATTCGCACATATTATTAGCATTTTACCAACTAGGACGACGTTTACAAAGAATGAAGTCAGTGGCGGCTTGTAATCACACATTCGCGATTATCACGAAAACTGCTCGTTTGCAGACCCATGTTTACTGAGAGTTTTTTGCTTCTATTATCGTGTACTTTCCCCTGTGTCAATTTGCGATATTACTTTTGAGACACCCTGTATACATTTTTTACATATTTACTTCTTTCACGTAGTCCTTTATCACTTTTCTTTTTATTGCTGTTTTAGTTCTCCTTTCAACTGTTGCTACCCTGTGTCTTATTTCGAAATTTTAACGCCGAACTCCGTGGCAGAGAATTGTAAATATCCCGTGAATAGCTCCTATAGTCAGGGGGAATTGGCACTAGGCTGTCCTGGGCTATAGTCTGGGGGCAGCACCTAAATGAAACGCTGAAGAATATAAGTGTATAGTTTTGTTGAAGTTTAATGAAAAAATTAATCAGATGTGTCTATATTTTAAAAGTTGCAAGTGTATTAATACAGTGGAAGTGATGATGATAATAATGTTGGAAGGCCCAACAACAATTTTTATAAGTCCACCCTGTCTATATCCTTGTTACAACATCATTGAATTTGCATTCCTTTTCTACTGAATTGTTGTTGTAGTTCACTTTATGCACAGAAAGGCTAATCGAAACTGGACCTACAGTTGAAAGTGGGATCCGAACCACTATGCGCCTCCACCGGGGATCGAACCCGGTACCCCTTTATTACAAGGTTGCGAGGCTACTACTGGACCATCGGGGAGGTCACAAGCCCTCCTTTCCAATCATTTTCTGGCATCGTTGCTGGTTTTGAAATTTCAGGATGAAGAAACCTCGACTTTCGAGCCCTCCCCCATATATAAGTTTCTTCGGATGCCTATGAAAACATGCAACAAACCAAGTTACGTCGTAACAAAATATTTATTGTTTATTTGTTTCATTTATGTACAGTGGGATCCATGAGTATTACCGTGCAAATTGTCCATCACCATGTTCGTGCACTTTATTTCACCCAATAAGAGCTTCAAGAATTAAAATAAAACTCAAAGCAAGCTGTTTACATCTTCTGCACCAGCATATATAAAAATCCATAGCTTAAAAACACATAGGATGTATGAGAAAAAACAATGAAAATAGTCATGGACAATTTGTACGGTAATACTCATGGATCCCACTGTACATGTTCGTTTGAATCAATGTTATTCTGTAAGTGCATCCCACGTATAGGAGTGCCTGTATTGTCATATCTTGTTTTATCACAACTCCGCAAAAATAAGGAGTTGGTAACTATGAAAAAAGATTGAGATTTTGCTGACTTTTTGGTTATGAAAGAAAAATATGCAAGATGACTTTATTGTAAGTCTAAGTTTGTGTTATTGCAAGTCCTTTTGTGGTAATATTGTGTGCTGGGCAGAGCGGTAGCGAAGGGTTAAGAATATTCAGAGCATGAGACTCCCAGGGTTCATTCTTCTCCGCTGCCACTCCGACCAGGCACTGGGAAAGGGTAGCTGCCATTCACTATTACTATTGTTAGTCAACAATGCAAATAAATAGCTGTGAATTTATATTATAATCTATTCTATATAATGAAATGAAAACAAAGAATAAAAAAAAATAAAAACAAAAGGTACAACTCTCCCACCCATTTTTGTTTACTTAAACTAAAACCCCATTGGCCAAGAAAAAAAATGAAATAGCTATTTGAAATTTTGAGTTTAGTTCAGTTCGTGCACGTTCCAGATTCAACTAGATAAATTTTAGGTCCACACGCTTAACTTCACATTTTCTCAGTCCGTGAGGGTCTAGTAGACGCGGGGCGATAGTAAGAAATGCCACTGGCACTACTGAAGTCGGGCTTCACTTACTTGTCTGGATCAGCTATCTCCCCTCGGCGTAGCACAACTCAATGGAAGATGAGTCCTCCCATCAGTGGCGAAGATATAGTACAAGCAATGCAAGCACTGCTTGCACTATTACAATAGTATTTAATGTATTTAATGTTGAGTGCCTTATTTAGTTTCTATCGCACTCGATTTCGCGAAATTTAACGGCCGCAAACTCTCTCAGCAGCCCGTTGGCAAGCACCAAACTCTCTGCTTGCAGCCACTGCGCGGGAAACCAACGCTTCTGAAGTATCATATGGCGAAGGGTAGATGCTGGTGAAGGTACGGTCCCCAAACCACTAATAAAAGCTCTGCTTTTCGGAGCTTTTCGGCTTCTCTCGAAAACAGCCGAGCCAAGCAGACAGCAGACACTACTAGCAGAAAACATATAAGTGTTAACATGATCTCAAAGATGTATATTTGCTTTATTATAAACACAGAATTATTGAAATAAATCATTATAACTGTTCCAATTCCACGTAAACATACTTTAAAGCATTACTTTAACTTTCACGATTTGTAAAACATGTTGTCCCCGGCGCTGGAGAGCACTGGAATCTGCAGAACAGCTGGCTATTGTCCGCCTCACACTCTCTCATCTCAAATTGCAACGCCACGCCAGTGTTGACAACTACTACCAAATAATTTACACGATATTTTTCGTGAGTTTCCATACAAACAAATTCAATAAACTGATGTTTTTTCGATAACACTTATGTCAAGAAAGCAATGAAACACTCTTCTGAGACCTGCAAATAGCAAAAACGTTAAGTCCTAAATGCTATCAAACTCAAAATACTATTTTTATTAATATGATACATAGTCAAAAAAAAGAACCGGCGTATTTTAGTCCTGTTCTAATGACTTATTATTCCAATGCTTCATATAATTTTAAGCTTCAAGTCAGTTATTTTATTCTACCGTGAACAATGATTTTTACAACGAAGTTGGTATCACTTTTCTGTTAGTTTCGGAGCTTTTCGGAACATTTTCCATTTGTGTGGGAAGAACGAGTGGTTCAAGTAAGAGTTCTCTTTTGTTTGGTGTGCTGAGAATTTACCAAAACAAACATGGATATTTCAAATTGTGTACGGGAAACTGTAAGTAATAGCAAGATATAGATACTATATCAATAACGTGACCAAGAATTTGAACTAACAAGCATGGCTGTTGAGAGAGGAGTTGGGGATTATTATTATTATTATTTAAAATGCCCTTTCTCTCCTAGAAAAACTGGGACAACAACCCCCTTCTCCCACTCTTTCGGAGTACTGCATTGCTTGCCTTCCCCTTAAGACCAAGCTTCGCCACTGCCTCCCATACACTGTACTTGTGTTTTATCCACTTCACCACAGGACACAAAGGACAACGAAAGTTCTTCTCCTTCCCTCACTTAACACAATTTCACAATCCTTCTCTCGTCAGATCTAAAAACACACTCTCTTGGAAAACGCACGTTTTTCTCTTCCAGCAATTTTCTTAAAGAAGGGGAAGAGATAGCCAATCAGTTCGTCAGTTTTATCGCCCTTTGGCTCCTCTGTCGTCCCTTGGACCAATGGTCACCCGTCTTTCATGGTTCCATTTAACATTTTGCACAAAAAGAAGAAAAAAAAAGTCACTTCTTGGAGACCCCTCTTTTCACCACACACACAACTGCCAACTCGTGTCCTTATTTACCCCTAACTGTTCCTGTATAAAATCTATGTTGAAGCTATTGCACTCTATTATTCCATGTATAAAAACTCATCACGCCTATGCAATGGATAGAGGATCCGATTATTAATTATTTGAACAAAATTATGACAATGTAAAGTTTAGTTAATTATATGGGGTTTTGGTTATGCTGGATTCTGGGGTGTCGCTGGAATGTAGGAGTTGGGGTAGCCGTACGGCCTCTCTGTCTCCTGGGTCGGCAAAGAAAAAAACAAGAAACGGTCGACTAAGAAAAACCAAGAGAAAAAATTATGGGCTTGCCAACGAGGAAAGAAAATACGAAAAATTAATAGCATAATCTACTAATAATAACAAAATATAGGTGCGCAGTACAATTGTGATGATTGTACTGCTTATAATCTGTTGCAAATAGCAGAGCTGCAATTAAATTAAAAGATTGGCCTCTGTAAGGCTTGTGTAAAGTAAGTATCTCAGTGGAAGTGTCTTTTAAACGTGTGTTGTTAACGAGTTGCTAGTTAAAGTTATTGCTGTCAATAAATCGTTAATTATGCGATATTAAGACTATTACTTAAACCCAGCAAGCCCTGGATGTAGAAGAGTAAGCACACTCCTAGCCGGAATTTTCTATTTCCAGTCAACTTGTAAATGCGGTTTCATTTCTTGCTCTCTGATTGGTTGTTGGAAACTTACGGTGCTGTGATTGTGAGAATGTCTTATTTCCTATTTTTAGCGCAAATTTCCTGCTTTCTAATGTAACCTAACCTAACCTAACGTACAGCGCAAACAAGATATTCTCACAATCACAGCACCGTAACTTTCCAACAGCCAATCAGAGAGCAAGAAATGAAACCGTATTCACAAGTTGACTGGAAAAAGAAAATGCGCAGCCGGGGGACGTAGCAACCACCATGATTATAATTCAACTGCAATGTCATTTTCAGGGAAACGTTTCAAGGAGACTGAATTTTCGTAAGTTTTCCCTGAATGAGTTTTGGGATACATTTCTGTTTGCGCTCATAATCGTTGCAGTCGTACCACACCAAGGGACGTCTACACCTTCTACACGAGCGAAGGTCAGGGAAAAAGAAACTCCCTTGCAGGAAACTGTCTCGAGTGGGTATTAATAAACTTCCTTCCGGCGATAAGAAGAGGAAGAGGGCGCTCGAATCCGTGTTGTTTTAAAAAGACGGATGATGAGAGGAACTAACGCAGCCGACAACTCATAAGTGTAACTTGGCGGGAGGAAAGGGGGAGTTGTACCCTCGCAAAAAATTAGATTTATTATTAAAATTTACAAGTTAAGTTGAAGTGAGACGTGTCTAAGATGAAACGTGTTATGATTGAGGTAGGTTTACGAAACCTCAGAGGCTCTCAGCAAAAGAACAGTTTGGGCATTTTACGCCCACGAACACGAGATCTCTTCTGCGTCACCTGGCCAAAATAGCTTCGGAACTTTGAACGATGGGAAAGTAGTCAGCTCATCACGGCGAGAAGTCGCCGCAAATTCGCAAAAAAGAAAGGAACCACAAATTGCATCCCGTTATCCGGAAGCGACTTTTCATTTTCCTCTGCGGGTTGTGGGTATCAAAACTGGACAGCAATGAGCGTAATTTCGTTTCTTTCTCTTTCCCAGTTTTCTATCTAAAGAATGTTTTACTCTTTCTCTTTGTTCCTCTCAACGCAAGCTACATTATTGCACCGGACTGTCCTTCCTAGCGTCTTTTTTAACGAGGGCTGATCAAAAAGTTCGCGGCCTATCGAAAAGATGGCGACTAGATGTGGATTAGCCGTGGGGTATGTATAACATAGCAATGGCCTACAACGACTAAATCTGTTCTTTTTTAAGAATGACTTCTACTGAGGAAAATGTTTGTTGTTTGCTACGGGCTTCACGCATAAAATAAAACGCACTAATTTTATTATATTTATTTTATTCATGCATTATTGATTCAGTGCGCACCGTTGATCAAAGCATCTGATCCCATGCCTTTTTCAATGCAACAAGAAAAAATGATATTGAATGAATTGTTGAGACGAACGAAGAGACATACTGGCTCAAAATTATGAACGTTTTACAATATATAACATTACTGGGTGCAAAGTCACCACCTTAAAATAAATTTTGGGGGCAAGGTTGGTATAATCAATATTATATATATTTAAATATATAATATCTGTTCCTCTACGTGAATTTTGGAGGAGCAGAAGGTACTTTGCCCCCTAAAGTCGGCGCCTGTGAATGGTATTATAACATAATTATAAACATTAGGACGGAAAAATTATAAGAAGAGTTCCAAATAACTTAACTTAGTTTAGAAATAAGTCTATGAAATATCTGATACGTTTTAGCGTGTCGAGTAATATGATAAAAACAATGCTTATGTAAAGTAGACGGATTCTAGTGCATATTCAATATATAATGCATTTAGAAGCATGCCTGTGGCTATAGCTTTCATGGCCCTTCTTCTTATATTAATAAATGCGTTCACTTTTTCTCTGTGTACACGAAACATCAATGCGGTTGGCTATGGTAATGAGTGGAAAGTGGGTTTGTTACATCGTTTCGAGAGCTTTCTGAAGACCAGTACTCCAAAAATGCATTTTATCACACTCAAATGAGGAACATCTTATGCAGAACAATATCCGTGATGATGCAACACACTATCTAAGTGCTTGATAACAGCGAACAGCTTATCCATATTAACTATACACACAATGTTTCATCTGGTTAACGTGCCGGAGTGGTTCATGGGTCCCGAGTTCGAATTGGTGTCCTTTCTGAGCGTCCCTTCAAATTCACCATATCATCACCCATCCCCATCTTCGCGTTAGCCAAAAGTGGCACAAAAGCGATGTCAAATTACGATATCAATCAATCGATCAAAAAATCCCTGCTGTTTCTGTGTATTGCGACTATAGCACATTATCTCAGGCAGCGGCATTATCGAAATTTACGGGAAATCGAATCGAACCTAAAAAACACTAGCACATGCATGCTTGAATGGAGGAAACGATCGAAGACTACCGATAAAGCAATATAGTTAGATAACTTTATTTATTTCCTTGATTGAATCTACATGTTTATGCACATGTTTTGGCCACATAAAAATCCGAATCTTAAAATCATTATACAATTCTTTTCCGTTATTGGTGTACGTGTATCACTTGAGAAAGAGAAGCAGCAATTTATATGGGAACACTTTTTTTCCTTCTAACAAACGCATGGTCAAATCTGCGTGTCGGAGAAACTGTTAAACGGTCTTGAAAA
The DNA here is from genome assembly GCF_977018435.1 of Lepisma saccharinum. Classification (NCBI taxonomy): domain Eukaryota; kingdom Metazoa; phylum Arthropoda; class Insecta; order Zygentoma; family Lepismatidae; genus Lepisma; species Lepisma saccharinum. The sequence goes on along the minus strand of NC_139257.1, from coordinate 44,441,005 downwards.
TACAGGGTGTCCCAGAAACTGATTACAAACTTTATTCATATCCGCTATATGCAATGTAGAGATGTGAAAGTGGTGCCAAAATGTTGGAAAACTAACCAAGTTTTTTTGTTCCAGGTTTGAGTAACGTGGCTGTAGTGTAGCAGTGTCAGTGCCAAGGAAACCGGAAATGTTCACAAATCAGGAAAAAGCTCAGTGTGTCCCCTGGTATCATTAGGCAACAAAGCATGTACAGTTTGCACTTTGTATGCACGAAACTTTGGCTGATGTTTTACGTTGTTTGAAATCGCTATGGTTGATGGTCGGCCACTTCTTGGTAAGTCAGCAACAGATTCTGTGGTCTTGAACTTGTCATAGCACGACTTAATGCTCTCGACATTGGGCGGCATCTTTCCATACGTTGTTTGAAAGTTCCTCTTCACTGTTATTGGTGACCAGGTCCCGTGATACCAGAAGACACACTGATCTTTTTTTCCTGATTTGTGAACATTTCCAGTTTTCTGGGCACTGACACTGCTACACTACAGCCACGTTACTCAAACCTGCAAAAAAGAAACTTGGTTAGCTTTCCAACATTTTGGCACCACTTTCACATCTCTACATTGCATATAGTGGATATGAATAAAGTTTGTAATCAGGGAAAGACTTCTGGGACACCCGGTATAACGAGAAATTATTTTATTAGTGTGGTTCTAGCACGTATGTTCATTCCTCTGAGACTGGCCTGACCAACTGCTTCAACCTAAGCTTTGGAGGACCACAATGAACCAAAATGTTGAAGCCTATGCTGTTACATGTGTCCGAAATGAGAAAAAGGTGATCGCCTGTAAACTACAGACGTTCATTATTCGCTGCTTGAAGATAATTTTGAACATTCTTTGGCTAAAAGCTCCTCCTCCGTGACCGTGCGGTCTAAGGCGCTGCGCATTGGGCTCCGATCGCGGGTTCGAGTCCCGCTAGGTTCTCAGCCTGTGTATAGGGCCGGTGGCAACCCACCATCGTGAGGAAATTGGGGAGCTGCGAATGAGTAGCGTAACCTGGTCTGGGAAATCTCCTGTAACGGCTGAGGCTTCGACGTGATGGCCACACGTCACTCTTGCCGCTGACCAACTCTGACACGTGAAGAAGAGAAGTGCCTGTTGCAAAAGCACTCCTCTAACTGCTTGTCAAGAAGTCCATCGGTTACGAAAGCGACCTCACCACACCCGTTCAAGGCGTTGTGGTTTTTGGAAACTACGGAATCACGGATGAAAGGGTGTACAATTACGCGAAGGTTCCGGCAAAGTCATTACTGAAGAACCGACAATCACCACCGGAAGAACAAAAAACTGCCTCATGCTTATCTGAAAAAATATCACAGGAAAGTGTGGTTTTGTGTCTGGCATCTCAAGGTGATTGGAACTCAATCCTTAACTTTCCTTGTCCCAACAAATACCTAAGGAGTCTGTGGCACTTTCTTTCCTTGGTGAGTTTACAAAATGTCTCGTTTTCTTGAGACCACTCTTGGCTGTGAAATGATACACTTTCTGCTCGAATTTTTGATTGATTGATTGATTAGGTTTATTTTACTTCGCTTTTCTGCCACTCTTGGCTAATCACTAAGATGAGAATGATAGATGATATAATGAAATTGATGAAGGGACACTCACAAATATCACCCATGCCGGGATTCGAACCTGGGACCTCTGACGTCGGATGCTTGAATTATGATCTCGCCTTTAGAAGGCACTGGGTTAGAGTCCCGTCCGGACAGTTGTCGTCTATATACTCTTTTCCATCCCTACCGATTTCCTTTAAATGCACCTTCACTGCGGGTCCAACCCAACGAACATCGGGACTTAAAGGCAACAGTCCCTGATGACGCGTCGTCGCCTTCTAATCAAGGGGTCCCGGGTTCGATACCCGGTGCAGGCACATAGTACTGCCACTTTAAACTGTAGGTGCAGTCCCGATTAGCCTTACTGTACATAAAGTGGACATACAACACCAAATCAATCAATTAAAGACAACAGACCCACTTCGTACACAATGCAAGGTTCTCCGTTGTGACAGATACGAACAAGGGACTGCAGAATGCTTACTTTGACAAATCATGTTCTTTCAACAGTGTGCGAATGAAACTTACTGTTTTTAGAGCACTCAGATAAAAAAAAACACATGGAAATTCACTCGCTTGGCGGGGGAAGGTGGTAATTGCAGACTTTCATTATTAATAATTACACGAAAACATCCAAGTAACATCGTTTTTGTTGGAGGGAGCTTCGCCATTTTGTGCGTGACCTTGTGCTTGTCGTGCAGCGAAAAATTCAAGAAAAAAGAGCAAGTAACACGACACCCTTCAATAGCGACGATGGAATTCGATACGTTCGTCAAACGGCTGTTGCACCAGTGAATGGAGCTTATTTTAATAGAACACTACTGCAAAAGGGAGCCCGCTGGTTTTTTTGTCGGGGGGTGGGCAGAGTAGTAGAAATTTTTATTAATTATTATTATTTATAATTATTTATATTATTGATGCTATTATTACTGATATTATTATTGTTTTGTTGCTGTTATTATTATTATTATTACATTACTACTACTTATGTTTTTTTAAATGACATACATTGATAATTTCCATATTCTGTATATCTATATATAATTTGCATAACTGTATACTTGACATTAATAAATGTAGGACAAAAAGTAGTTTTTACAGTGAGGTAATCAGTGTAAAATGTAACCCTATTTCAAATAATAATAATATTAATAATAATAAAGTAAAAAAGTAAAGTGCTCCCCTGTGCTTAGAAACCACGCCATGAAGGCGTATAGGGGGGTGTGGGGGTAACGCCTCACACTTGGGGAGTAAAGGCGGTCAGGGGCGTGATGCTGATCACATCACCCCCACTCATGACCGGATCAAGAAATAATAATAATAGTTGCTATAACTTACGGTCTGTAAGTCACAGAAAACAATACTTTTGTTATAAAATATCTCTACAATTTCACCATTCGAATTACATTAATTCTCAGGGGGGAAAGTGCCCCCATTCACCCCCTGCGGGCGCCCATGCTACTGCATGACATTCCACGGTAATCGAACAATTTGGGTGTGTAACAACGGCATCATATACATCCCGAGGCGCGTTGCAGGGAAGCAAGTATTTCAGCTTCTAGCTGTCCCAATTTTTATTGGCGGTGACTGTACAATCACGAAAAAAAGGAACGTGATATTAAATATTAATTTTATTTTTTTCGATTCATGCAAATGACTCTTTGGCAAGCCCTCGTGTATTTTAACCAGGTTGATTCTACTCTGACCTTGCGCAGCATGTCGAATTCTACCAAGGACGTTCAATATTTAGGGCAGAATTAATTAAAATAATCCTGCGCTTCCAGCTAATAACCAACAAAGCCTTGAACTAACGAAATATATATGGAGGAAAAGGCGATCAGCATGCAGGCGGAAGGAAGATAAAGAAGAGGCTACGGAAGTATGGAAGAGAAAGGAGTCACATCAATACGGAATGTGGAAATTAATTATCGTAAATCAATTATTATCATTTCTCACCGCATATGAACCTGAGTTATACGAATATCAAGGTGAAGAGAAAATAATACGTGCAACTGAGAATTACTTACACATCAGATTTAGATATCATGTCATATGAATATTAAAATACAGTAAAACTTCGTTAATGCGGACCCCGATAAGCCGAACTTCGCTTATTTCGGACAGGCAAAGGGGGGGAAAAAAAGCAGAATGCAAGGTTTTAAATGTGGCTAGAAGTCAAGAAGATAACTTCCCAAAGAAAAGGCAGTCAACCATTGATGAAATTCTGTTTCCCGCATACTTTGTACTGTACTGTATTAGGCCTATGCCCTTTAAATACACCATAATAAACGTATTTTGTTGCTATAAACGGAGTTTTAATGCACTTTCTACTGTTCTTTTAGGTTATTTCAGTTAATCCGGACTTTCGTTAAGCCGGTCAACTTATCTCCCCCATTAGTCCGGATTAACGAGGTTTTACTGTACTGTAATTGTATCTATTTTGAGGAACAAGGTACAGAGTAATACAGGTGATTTCTGTCATATAAAGTGCAAAATTAACGAGTCTAAAAGTTTGATTCCTAAATTCACTAATGCACTTCCCGTATAAATTTTACTTTCTGGTCAAGCGTATTAAATTTCCTCTTTCTGTTCTCCATTGCACACCAGTAGCAACTGAAAATATTCACTGAGGGGACAGCTGTTCTGTTTTGATTTAGGAACACGGCAAACGTCAACTATCACCTATCCTTTTTCGTATTTGAATCTTGCCTTGTGTTTTTGTAACGACAAGAAATGAATACTTCTGTGACATTGTTGTGGCTCGGTTACGTACAAATCAACTGTATTTTATGAAAATTAAAGTTCAAATCAGCAACCCTGAGACCTTCTGTAAACAAAACCACGTGCATGAAGAAAGCATTGCAAACTCATAGAAGTAAAATAATCCACACGAAAATCCAGCGTTGTTACAGGATTCATTACGTAAGGTAAAACAACGGCCAATTTGTAGTATGGGATACGCTGCCGCAAATGACGTCTCACTTTAAAGCCAATGCTCTTTCTTTTGTACTTATTGCTTCACCTGTATGGTTAACTCTTTGCACCAGTAATCATTTCCCATAAAAGTGGCTTCTTTCTTGCATGCGAATTGAATATATTTTACTTGAATTTTTTTAGACAAAATTATATAACATGGTAATGTATATTTCTAAGATTTGATATAGATAGGAGTGTATTTGAAATTTGTTTGTAGATTTTATGTACATTGTATCTTATGTCAATAAAATATATAATGGGCATAAACAACCATATACAATGCTGTAAGTCCAATAAATATATTGATGATGATGATCAAAACAAGACAAAGAAAGTTCGTAAATTTTTTGCGGTTGGAAACTTTGACAAGCATCCTGATAACGATTTTTGTTCCGCCAAATATAGTGCATTTCGTAAAATAACTTGGTGACATGGCAAGGCAAGATATGTGTGAACATTTTGTAGGAATATGCATTGTAACTTTCAATGAGCTTAGAGATTTGTGTACATAATGATATTTCATAATATATATTTCAAAAGAGTATATAGATCTTGCTCAAGATAGGGACAGATGGAAGGCCTGTGTTGCTGCAGCCATGAACCTTCGGGTTTAAGAAGGCTAGAGAGTTAGTTAGTAGGTTAATGATATTTCATAACATTGGTTATTTTCTAAAAATAATCATGTGAACAGCTAGGAAGTAGTGCCACTTTCAACATGGCGAGTTCTATGCATGCGGATAGGTCTGTGTTCAGTGATACACCCAATCGGTGAGACGGTTTCTTTACAGAAGGTCTCAGGGTTGGTGACTTACACTTTAGTAAGTAACACGACCGAATTACGTACAGATAAGGTTTAATCAACACGTTCTTAAATTATATTTTACCTGGACCTACAGTAATTTACATATAAAACAGAATTACGCAAACTGATTTACGTATAAAGCAGTCTCAACTGTAGTTACACTTAATTAGTGATTCAGCTTCACGTGTGTATCACTCGGATTGGACTGTTTTCTCAATACCGTGCATGATGTCGCCTCTGACTGTTGTTCGCGCATGCGCAGTGAACGTTTTGTTTTAGGAAGAATTCACACCGAAGGAGGATTTCACCAGTTGAACGCAGGCTTGAGCGGCCTGTCATGCCGCTTTGATGTGAAACGTTCCTCTTGATTGGCTCGTTCCCAAACGACGTGTCGCTTGTCGCTTTGGTCTGAAGGCTACCTGAAAGTCATGCATTCCCCTCAGAAATTAGGTGAAACGGTTGAAAAACCTAAAAGTTTGCATTTTCTGACCAAGGACCAAAGCAATCGTTTTGGGGGCAAATCATCAGCCTAATTATTCATTACACATTTTTGTTCGCTTGTATGAGCTACTTTTTGAGTCCACTTTATGCACGGAGAGGCTAATCTGGACTGGACATACAGTTTAGTGGAAACTAAGACATTTTGTACCTCCACTGGTACCGAACCCGGGACTCCTTGATTACAAGGCACCGACGTTACCACTAGTCCATCGGGAGGACTAGTTACACATTTCAGAGATTTTTCTACACATTTACATACATGGAAGCCATGGTTGTCTAATCGGATAAGCGTCCGTTACGCGGGAGACCCGTGTACAATTCGCGGGATGGATGATCTAAGATCGGAATTTTTCCAGGGGTCGTCATTTCTAAAGGCGGCCGGAGCGTGGTGCTGATACCACCTAAAAAAAAAAAAAAAACAACAACAACAAAAAAAAAATTGCCGAGGCCAAGAATGCATGGTGCCCTATCTCCACACCACTCTTCATGGCATGGTGCAATGTGCATGGGGAACTTTACCTGTTGGCATTTCGCATGTTTTAGCTACATAAAAATGCCGTTCCCAGTCATCAATTGCGTGAAGAACGTGTGCCTTGGTGTTCCGCTTGCGAGGTGTAGGCGCTTTCTCTTCCACGAACAGACTCCAGGAAGAGCTGCGAGCCCTGGACGGAGGAACTGGACTGTGGAATACTGGAGAAACTCCAGCAACAATGGGATCCCCAGATTGTTTTCTGGCACGGAGCTACAAGCGACGATTCACTCTCTTTCCTGCTGTTTACGATCCCTGACACAGTAAACACGGATAACCTGTGGTTCCGCCTGCTACGTAACTGAAGGTGAAAATACGATGTTTCAGGAAGACAAACCACGTGTACTACTGCAGAGGCGTGGACTGCAAATAATTTGCACGGGATGGGACGAATAGCCAATATTGATTTCGTGTTTTAAGTCCTCTTTATGCACATTAAGGCTACTCGGAACTGGACCTACAGTTTAAAGTGGGATCCGAACCACTATGTGCCTCCACCGGGTATCGAACCCTGGACCCCTTGATTACATCTACAATATATAGCCAAAAGTCACCGGACACCCAGTGCTGTTCATTCCAAAGACACTAGCCAGGTAACCAATTAGATGTCGGAGCTTCATTCGCTATTATTACAGCAATTACTCTTCGGGACAGGCTTTTCACTAAGTTCTGGTATATTGCTGGTGGATTTTTTTTTCATTCGTCCTGTGGTGTCGTGAATAGTGCCTGCTGATTCCTCATCTTTTGAAGGTCAGCGGCGTTATACGATTTATCCGTTTGTTTCTTTCTTTCTTCGTTCATGCCTTTCTCAATCTCTCTCTTCTTTCGACTTCTCTCTCTCTACTCTATCTTTCTCCTTCCATTTCGCTTCCCTCCTTTTCTTTATCTTTCTCTGTCTCATTTGCCCTGCCACGTGTACGTGTTGTCTCCCTTCTTTATTCTCTGTGGATCTTCTTTGATTCTTTTCATTTGTCTCATTCTCTATCGCTTCTTTCATCTCTTCTCCCTTTTTCTTGCTGATGATGTCATGGAATCATGATGTCAATATATCTAACTTAAATGGGTATAGGTGTAGTATGTCTCCACATTGGAAGAATGCTTCCACATTGGTGTAGTACCGGCTGGCCAGAATTAAAGTTACCCAACTCAGAGCCCTCTGTAGCCTGTTTGAGGATTCGTAGAACTCTTAAATTTGGTGAATCCACTATGCAGACCATGGGGAAGAGGATGACGATAAAAATAGTTCAATTTTCCGTCACCAGGTTGAAATGTGGCGCTGTACTTCCATGATGGGTTGTACAAATAATCACGTTAAGTGATTTAGCTGAGTTATTAATTAGAAAGACATTTGTTAGTGGCTGGAAGTTGCGAGAAAATAATCTCTCGGTTATTGCAAGATTGCAAGTAAAGGCAAATCCCTAACCAACTGGAGCAGTTTACGTCATTATTACAACCCATGGTTGTATTATTTGCATTAATAAAATTTTAACGTCTACGGATTCACGCATAACCACAGCGTACCCCCTGCGCATTGCAAAATGGAGGTAAGATCCCACGCATTTACAATCTCCGTAATTTGTGAAGATCATGTGATCAGCACCACGCTCCTGCCACAGTTAACCCCTGTATGACAGCTAGACTCCCTTGCAACTGAACTGTCGTGGCTTTCACCAATATTTGGAAGTAACAGCTATTTATTTTAGGAATGCTTACTTTATAGCTACTTTTACAAGTAAGTAAAAAAAAAGTTTTTTGCAATAGTAATGATATCGACAGTTTCAGTGAGGAAACCAGTCAAGTAAATCCTAATATATGTCAGGGCGGGATTGACACTCAACGCAGCTCGTCCACATATACGAGGGGTGTCCAAGCCGAATTTAGAATAAGGCGAACTTGTAGATATGTCCTATTGTGAAGAACTCTTTCAACCTCTTTGGATTTGTACGCAATACTAACATGAAAATCAAGACCACGAAAACGGAGAAGTGTCATGGACATGCGTCAATATTTTGTCAACCGTGGTTAACAATTTGTACCTTAGTTATTACTTTCTTCTACTGCATGTTTTATTAAAGAAAAGAAAGGCAGTCCGATCAATCATTAGCGCGAACAAAGAACATTGCACATAAAGTAATTAAATATGCCTTCCTAGTTAGAAAAGTCAAGAATACGTAGATAATGGTGATTAATAAAAATATTTAACAGTTAATGGGAGATAATGTTATCATGCAGTTTGATAGCACTTTTTGTCAACATTTGTATAAACTTTTCCTGAATGTGCTTCACAAAACAAAAAGTAGCTTTTTTATTAATGTACTCTGGTTGTACAATTCATTCCGTTCAACTTGTGTGTTTTTTTTGTCTGAGAAATAAAAACTTTGTTTCAACTGAATGTTATTTGCATTTACATGGTACGATTTTTACATGTAAAGACCATATCAATACTAAAACTCTAACTTTTGTACTTTTTCGCAACGCTCAAATACTTTCGATTTTGCGATATTGCAAAATGAGAAAAAGATCAACTGCATTCGATTCGAATTATGCAAACTTCCTACCGAACCGCAGATTCCACGGTTCAACGAACATCGCTTCATGCGGTGTTGCCAGATTCCACATACATATTTACTCCGTTGAATAACAATCTGTATAAAATCGGTTTCGCAATGTGGATTGACAATGATAATGGATTTTAAAAAAACAGATGTAAGGAGCTCAAAACAAGACCAATAATGTGTACGACTCACTACCCAATACTAAGAAAAAATTGTTTCGCAAAACTGAAAAGAACTGTTTTTTTTTGACAAATTTTAAAAATGTGAAAATTAACAATTGTGTTTAAAACCTTTCTGCCTGCATCGTACTAAACTTTTATCGCGACCGGACAACTTCTTTCTTATTTATAAAACTTGCAAAACTAAAAAAAAAAAAGGCACTTCTTTTTGTTCTCACGACGATTAGAACTCGAAAAAACAATGGTGAGCGCGGATTAAAGCTAAATTAAATAAGCTAAATTATTATGTAACTCGTTTATATGTAAGTCTACTGGTTAATTCTTAATTGCAGTCCAAACTCGAGTATCTATAATGTTTAATCCGATAGTAGGGGTAGCTACTTTGTGCCTATGAATATTCTGATATATTTCAGAACATAAATGACTCCAGCATATGATCTACACCAGTCCCCCAATCCCATATTCATCTAGAAAGTGTTGTTCGCATTTGCAGGGCTGATTTTTTCCTCAGAACTCCTTATCAGTCCCTTTCTTCGTAGCAAGTCACCAACAACAATACACTACAAAATATGAAACTTCTCACTCACCGTCGTAACTCCTTGGGCCGTACTCTTCGTCCAGGATATCGTCCAGCACCTTAGTCTCTGCTATTATCCTGCATTCGTTCCAGTAGTCCTGGAAATCCTGACTCACGTCTGCCTCCATGTTTGTTTCCACCGTCACTGCCTGTCTTCACTTCCACAATATCTCAAGGTCTCGTTGCATTCTGTCAAGATAAGAAAGAAAATAATTGATAAGCTTGATAACTCGACTGGGTACCGTATCTGGCTTTAACTTAAGACTACAATCAACGTTAGATATCGTCACCTGTTTTCATTGTGCTGCAGACAAGGTTGTATAAATATGTCAGATGTTAATATTTTCTATGCAGGATTGATTCATTTGCATTATTTTACTTTGCTTCTTGTGCCACTTTTGGCTAATTTGCGAAGATGGGAATGAGTGATGATATGATGAACGGACACTCACAAACATCCATGGCCAGGCCAGGATTCGAACCCGGGACCCCGTAGCGCGATGTGCTAACCACTCCGCCGCGGGGAGCTTTCTGTGCAGAAGGCATGATGTGATTGCAAGATAGATCTCGGAGTCACTCTCTGAATGACTTTGTTACTTGCCTGGCTCCCCTACACTTTACCTCCGCACTCGAGGTTCGGTGCACTTCGTACTCGGCTCAGATTTCTCTACGGGTATTTATTTTTCTTTGTACGACAATGCACGCGGGTTGCTACAAGTCAGCATAATTATATAATTAACTACAAGAGACAACGGATAACCTTTGCGAAACCTTATTACTATAGGGGATAAATTACCTTGTCCAGCATCTGTGAAATTAAAAAACTGAAATTTTGGATATTTTCTAAAAAGTTTAATTAACGTAAAATTTGAAGTATATACAAGTCGTATCCGAACGTTCATTTCTTTAATTATCGGGCCAAAACTCTAATTTTGATGTTGGAAATCTCTATTGTTTGTAACTGGATGCTTTACATTTCATGGATTACAACGGGAGTACTTTTTTACGTTTATAGCATTTTTGCAGTCAATCAGCTTTGTTGCAAGTTGACAGTGCATTTTCATTTACAAGGTGATCCGTTTGAGAGGTTATAAAATTAAATCAGTATGTACAAAAGTGTACTATACGTATCTCTGAGGCCTCCCCGATGGCGTAGTGGTAACGTCAGCGCCTTGTAACGAAGAAATCCCGATTTTGATACCTGAAGGCGACACGTAGTGGATCGGATCCCATTTCAAACTGTAGGTCTAGTCCTGATTAGCCTTTCTGTGCATAAAGGGACTTAATAAACGAACTCAAACAAACTTATCTCTGAGCAATTTGTTTGAATGTGAAGAATAAATATACGCTAGAAGAAGTAGTGGAACAGTGAATGCTCTGAAATAGCGTCAGTGTGAGAAAATTATATAGTTAATAATTGCTTTTATCTAGATATCGTTAGCACTACTACTAATCAGGGGTGCCCATCCCCCCCACCAAGGCCAATGAGCAGTCCCCCCAAAAGTATAACACCCCCTTCTATATCCCCAATTATTTACTCAAATTATTTTTGTCAGGCAAAATTTGCGGAACAATATAATTAGACATATTACAGCAATATATGTTACTTTAGGTATTGTTTACAATATAGACATTTACATGTATATTGCATATTACTTTGTAATTGATTGAGATAACATTTTACATAAATGATAATAATAACCTCTGACGTTACAAAGTTGTTGCAGTAAACCTATTGATAATTTCCTCATTTTGCACCACTTTTGAGATATTACACTCACGGTGTTGAATTAAGGTAAGACATTAACCACTCATCAGCCATACACGAACATAATATGTTTTTAATGATTCTTGTGACACTCATTGTGCATGCTCACTGCCATTGTTAGTGTACTGAACCATATTCTTAACAGTTTGTCTGCTTGACTAACCTTGTATTAATGCGAACAGCACATCCCCCCCTTTGAAACCGATTCTAAAGGCATAAGAATTGGTGTTTCATTTCAATCCTATCGTCGCGATCATCCACATGTAGGCAGAAGAACTGTACATAATAACAATAACTAAAAATCATTAACAAGTCAATCACACGAAACTATCCCCCATTTTTGCATGAAGATCTATAGAATTGGTGGCTAAACTATAATATTTTGTCCACCCCAAAAATTCCCATGACGCAGGCGCTATAATGTGGTGCATTCATCTGCTCCAAACAGAGAGTCGATTTCCTAGCACCCCCATTAATAATGCAAAAAGTTTAATTTGTACGCTGCTTATGAATTCCACTCTACATGAGTAAGTGAAAACATTCCAAACTTGAAAGTTAATGCTCCTGAAATCCATTGCAATGTTTATGAATGTTTTAAAACCAAAAACGAGGAAGATAAAAACACAATGCAAGGGGACATTTCCTCCTACGTGAGTAATTATTGTTGCCAACTGATTCCTATCTGAAAAAAGTGCAATCGAGATAATGTAATCCTTGATCTAGCAAATTTAAACTTGCTGTAAATCTTCAAGACATAAGTCATACCGTGAATAAATCCTTAAGCTGTTATCATCTGTGGTATCATGGAAAATAAATAGCAATAAAGCATTTGAAGCAAGTCTTGAGACAAATGGGTACTCAGGGGTTTTCAAACTTTGTACTGTCGTGGCTCCCCTCAGCTGCACGCGCCTGCTCTCAATAATGTGATCATGAAAGACAAACACAAAATCTCTTCATGAGTTTATTTGCTTTTGATACACATACAAGAAATTAAAATATAATGTGTGATTAAAACAGATGATGTACCATATTTTAAGCTGGTGTCATTTCATTCAGCGATACGATATTCATGAGAAAAAATGTAAATACAGAATACAGGATAATAGGTGCTAATAACACGCATATCTCAATGCTTACCAAAGTCAGGGAGATGTATTAGCTTGTTTGCATCACACAGTTTATCGAAACTGGGCACATATTTGGAAATTGCAAAGCGCATCTCATTCTGTACATTGTACATAGGGTAAAAGAAGGGATGTTCGCCATACTTGTGGTTTTTGTAATCGTAGGTAGAAACTATAGGTTGGAAACAATTACTGATGCCTGTAAAAAATCAAGTAACATGTGCCTTGTTTCCACTGAAAACTACAGTGTGGTGAGCGAACAAGCAAGCAAGCAGTACAGTTTGGAATGCGCAGTTGCGTCTACACAGAAGACAAAGAAAGGTCCCGAATTTCAATACTACGTTGGAAATTGTCATTTCGTGGCAGATAAGAATTATTTTTCTTCCTTTTAATTATTGATATCGTAACCTCAAACCTTAAGAATGTCGTGAAAAGATTTGCTTTGTAAAGCGTGCATGTACAAGTAAACATAAGTTGTTTTCTTTCGACTATGCATTTGCTGGTAAATTCGCCAGAGTAACAGAAAATGTGTCGAATTTCCCTTCTTACAGGCGATCTTTAACACACAACTTGTTCACAATGCATATGAACATTTAGGCCTATGTTTCTTAAACATGTTTGTATGTATTATATCTTTTTAAGCAGTTTTGTTTTGTCATTTGTTGGTCTTTTACACTTTGTTGTCTGACTTATTGGCAACAACTTGGTATTTCATACAACTTAAACTCACGATAAAATGATAAATAAGTTATATGGCGAATTTCCCAGCATGTGGCGGGAATTTCGCCACTTTTTCTCATTTTAGTATTTTTAATATTACGTCATAAGTATAAGTAACACAGTATTTATGTTCCTCATAATCCACAATGACTACTTTTTGTATCGTATAAATTTTGTCCTCCCCCAATTCGTTTAGAAGGGAAAAAATGAAAAGCGTTTTGGTGGCGAACTTCCCCTCCTTTACCCTATTTGGACTTGATCATTGTCATGGCTGAAAAACGAGTTTCACACAGATGAGAAGTCGCAGAAAGGAAGCAGAATGCGCAATACTTTCTTACTTAAATCTGGATTGTCGTTCCTCACGGAGTTCTAAAATTCAGACAGTGTACCAGAAAGGTTTTCAATTTGTCGGAGGGTTTGCGTTGAATGAATCCCTGAATCAGTTATGCTGTGTGTTCTCTAGAAAGTACTTTTCGAAGTAAATATGAAGTTGTGGTAAATGTTCTACAAATTCAGATTTGATTTCTTCATTCTCTTGTTTCTTCTAACAACATGCTCAATGTAGGAAAGCAATCAGCAATGTTTTCATCTTTAATCTTTATCTTCCAAAACATCACTTCCACTGTTGATTGATTGATTGGGTTTATTTTACCTCACATTTTTTTGCCACTTTTGGCTAATCGCGAAGATATGATGCAATTAGGCCCAATTTAAAATCTGCCCTCTCAAAATTAGGCCCAGTTTAATTCTGCCCTCTCGAATTTAGGTCCCAAATTACGCCCATGTTGATACCATTATCAGTTCGCACCCTTCTTGGAGCAATTCCTGCGGAGATAGCAGAGTTCCACAGGAACAGGCGGAGAACACGTAAGCAGATGTTTGGTTATGGCCTCGAAAGCTAATGAATACTGTTTCAGTCCCGTTTTGGTTCTAAGTGATCGCTAACGCTTCACGGCATTTTCTGCCTCGTTGGAACAAGTTCAGCTCTAATGAAGAACGGTTGGTTAGGTGCTCACGAATGTTCAATAACTCCTAAACCTCTAAAGAATTGCTTTGTCCACATCTTCTGTCAATTGGACACGCAGTAAATACAAGCTCCCAGCGGCGTACGCAAGGGGGGTGGTTACCGGGTTTAACCCCCCCCCCCCTTGAGCTTTTGAAATATTATGGAAAATGCTGTAGAAAAAAAATTAAAATGGCTAATTTATCACAGTCAAAGATCTGCGACAGTAATAATAATAATAATAATAATAATAATTTGAATTATTATTCCCATGCAGCATGAAGAAAAACTCAACATTCCAAACACAATCTAAGTGGCTGCAAAGTTAAATTTTGCAATTTTTTTTTGCAAAAAGTCGCGCAGTGACTCGCGAGAATTGTGAAAATTCCTTGCTTCGTCGCAGTGTGCCGACCTTATTGCAAATGTTCTTCCCGGTACTGATTTCACATCCCCTTGTGAACTCTCAAGTGATGCTGAGTCTACATCCACATCATTAAATAATGTTGAAGAAGTGCTTTGTGAATCACCTAGAAGTGATAAATGTGTTGGAATGTCTATAAACTTACTTTTCAACGAAAACATAGACTCAGTGGAATTTAGCAACATGTATTCTCGCGCTTCATCATCATCCTGGGCGAGTTCCATAGGTAAAGGTAATGTAAATTCCCCCGTGCATATAGCACCGTGCAAGGAAGGCACACGTAGTGGTGTGGTGGGCCCCAAAGATTCTCGATCTCGAACTGTTTTGCAGGTGATGTGATCAGCACCATGCTCCGTTAGCCTTCATCCCCCAGGGTTGCTCTCAGGTACCCATTGCTATGAGGCTGGGTGCGGAGACAAGGCTGGATAAATTCCAGCCAATTCCGGGAATCGAACCCCGGATCTACCACGAAGTTGTCTGACTAGACCAGCGCTTTATGAGTTTCATATTTCGATTATTTCAATCAATTTAATACATTTGCTTTTTTTTATGGATTTTCTTCACACTTAAAATGTCTCACTTATCATATACAAATAACCGTTGACTAGACAATTATTTTGTAACAGAGAAACAAAAGAAATGTAATTTTGTTATATTTCTTTCATAAATAGCAGCTGCATTAGTAGTAATTAAACTAATTAATTAATTATAAGAATTATTAATTAATGTATTATTATTAATTAATTACAGTATAATAAAACAATGGTAATGTGAATTTGTAGAAAGTTTTCGAAATAACACCCCCCTTGATGAAATCCTGCGTACGCTACTGCAAGCTCCAGTTCCACTATGTTAAGAAGACTTAGGTGGGCAGGTCATGTGGCACGAATGGGAGAGGAAAGAGGAGTTTACAGGATTCTTGTTGGGAAACCTGATGGTAAGAGACCTGTAGGAAGGCCAAGACGAAGATGGAGGGACAACGTTGAGATGGACCTAAGGGAAATCGGTAGGGATGGAAAAGAGTATATAGATCTTGCTCAAGATAGGGAAAGATGGAAGGCCTGTGTTGCTGCAGCCATGAACCTTCGGGTTTAAGAAGGCTAGAGAGTTAGTTAGTTCCACTATGTTAGTTGTAAGGTACTACTGTTTTAAACTGAGGCTAAGCCGATATCGACTTATTTAATACCTACATAATGACATCTTAGTTTAAAGTGCTACATGATTTTGTAACGCGTGTGTTATGTTATGCAGAAGTAAATTCAGAAATGTCCTCCTTCAATGGATGGTAGCAATGAAGACTGCTTCAACAGTCCCTAAATTTTTACTTCGTTGAATACCTTTTTATGTGTGCCTAACAATTGTCCATAAGCTTGAACTTGTTGAAACTTGATGAAAAACACTTCTATTTTCCTTTCTCTCTATTATTTTTTTTCTTTTGTATATCGCTTTCATTTACTC
The DNA here is from genome assembly GCF_977018435.1 of Lepisma saccharinum. Taxonomy (NCBI): domain Eukaryota; kingdom Metazoa; phylum Arthropoda; class Insecta; order Zygentoma; family Lepismatidae; genus Lepisma; species Lepisma saccharinum. Next base: position 44,424,798 of record NC_139257.1, on the reverse strand, counting down.
ACATTTTTCTGTTATCTTCTTAGCTTCACTAAATTGATATTTATCCACCAACAATTTATTTATATTTCTTCTCCTCGTGCTGCCATCTATGTTTCGTTTCCGAAACTCCTTTCGTTTCATCTTGTGTTATTGTTTCTAATATGAAATATCTGGTTTGTAACAACACTTATCCACGCATACATAATTAAAATTAACGTTTGGCGCTTCTCAAAGGGGACACCCCAGTTTGGCGCCTCGCCCCTGTATTCAAATCATAATTATCAATCATCATAACATGTTGGGCATGTTATGAGGGTAGAGGACGTCATATTCGAGAGTTCCCCCTCTTTTAATAAAATCCCTTTCGTCGCAACCAAATCGCCCGTTAGAACATTTCCCGCACATGATTAATGTTTTTCCACGGTCTCTGAATTATCTCCACGATGCAAAACAACAATGGGTGAGAAAACAATGGCCGATTTCTTCTGGACACGGAGGCAGCCGCTGTTTGCAGTCCGCCATGAGAGAGCACACCTGGCAGACAGCTCCTGCTTTCAGGAACTAGCCCGTGTGCGTGTTCTTCCCACGGAGATTTAATTTTTAATTGTTGTCACCTGAGGATGATATCGCATGGCACATCCACCATTGTCCTGGCCGTTGATGAGAGTAGGAGCCGAGATTTATGGCTCTGGAACCGCTGCGAGCTTGTGGAAGCTGATAATGTGTCAGGAGTGTATTGTTGACCTTTTATTACTGGGCTTTCGCAGCCTAATTTTCAGCATCTTTTGACACGCGTCTAAAAATTCTACGCCCTACTCCAGTTTCCTTCAGAAATATTTACCAGGGGACAACACTGTGGAAATTTAACGTTATTTTGGAGGGGGTATTTTGGGCCGTTCCTGGATGCAAGAAACATAAAATTCATAACCACATTCGAGTATATTTCTATTTGCATTGAACAATTAAGTTTCTTTTTTGTATTTTAAAACGAAATTCCGAACAGATGATCGTTCACTGTTTCATTCGTATGCAATCGTCTTGCATGTATAAGAATCTTTTCATACGGGTTGGTGCTGCTCTATCGAAAGAGCGTTTCGGGGATGGAGTGGTGCGTTTAGGTAACTGTGGCGTTTCAGTTTCCGACCACCGAGTAGGGTGTTTCAGCCACCGAGTGGGCGTTTCAGCCACCGACTGGAGTGATCCGACCACCGAGTGGGGCGTTTCAGCAACCGACTGGAGTGATCCGACCACCAAGTGGGGCGTTTCAGCCACCGAGTGGGGCGTTTCAGCCACCGACTGGAGTGATCCGACCACCGAGTGGGGCGTTTCAGCCACCGAGTGGGGCGTTTCAGCCACCGAGTGGGGCGTTTCAGCCACCGAGTGGAGTGATCCGACCACCGAGTGGAGCGTTTCAGCCACCGAGTGGAGTGATCCGACAACCGAATGGGGTTTCAATGACCGATTGGGGCGTTTCGACCACCGAGTGGGGCGTTTCGAACACCGAGTGGAGCGTTTCAGCCACCAAGTGGGCGTTTCAGCCACCGACTGGAGTGATCCGACCACCGAGTGGGGCGTTTCAGCCACCGAGTGGAGTGATCCGACAACCGAATGGGGTTTCAATGACCGATTGGGGCGTTTCGACCACCGAGTGGGGCGTTTCGAACACCGAGTGGAGCGTTTCAGCCACCAAGTGGGCGTTTCAGCCACCGACTGGTGTGATCCGACCACCGAGTGGGGCGTTTCAGCCACCGAGTGGAGTGATCCGACAACCGAATGGGGTTTCAATGACCGATTGGGGCGTTTCGACCACCGAGTGGGGCGTTTCGACCACCGAGTGGAGCATTTCAGCCACCGAGTGGGGCGTTTCAACCACCGACTGAAGTGATCCGACCACCGAGTGGGGGTTTCAGCCACCGAGTGGAGCGTTTCAGCCACCGAGTGGAGCATTTCGGCTGCATGAAGACCTCCATTTCAATCAGTGATTCTGTGCAAGCGTCTCATCAAGTGGCGCCTAGCGGTGGCCTCGTGCAAATTAAAAGCGGCGTGTGGTTTGGGCGCTCGACGGATAATCCTGACAACTACAGAAGATGAGAAACAAGTTTCGTGTCCCAGTTAGCTGCACGCACTAACCATCACCAATTCGCGCAGGTGGGTTACGCAAGCGACAACTTCTGGAACGATGCTTAAGTATAGCCTGTCGCTCTGCGTTTAGAAGAAATATTCACGGCCAGATTTTCGTCAAGCAACGCGTCCCAATTATCTCCAGAAAGCGACAACTTCCTGGTTTCGATTCAAAATGAACGTCAGTTGCCAGTAGTTTAAAAACAAAACAAAACAAAAAAACATGGCGCCAATAACTGCTTAGGAAAACTATCTGTTCTTCTGTAATTAGAGTTTCTAGGAGTATTTAGTGTTGTAATTGCTGTAATCTCTCCCAAACGCCGTAGCGGTTTCGGAAAGATGCCTTGTTTGCACCACTTTGGCATGTACGATTTTCTGTTTCCAATTTCTTCGAATATAATACGCATTTCTTAGAATTTTTTATGCCTACAAAATATAAGGATGTGCGGAATTTTAATTTGTTCTGAAGAAATTCTTCGCCAGCAAAAAGTGTCGACTGACTAGATCCCCAGTAAGTTGAATGTTTTTTGTATATCTCTTATATTGCGTTGATTTGAACTCAACAAAATGTTATTGGACTTATTTTATTGAACATCTAGCTGTTTACGCCCAGAATACAATTTCTGTTGATCTGTGCTTCTTTTGCTAATCAAGGTATGTAGATATAGGGAACGTACATGCAAGTGGTGGCGTCAGGATTGGCTGTCCAAGATTTTGGAGGGGCACATCCTCAAATAAATATGTATTTCGATATTCACATTGTCATTACTTTATTCAAACAAGGATTCATTATCCAACAACAGAATGTTTAAATATTGAAATAAAAACAAATTATACACATTCTAATGTTGCATTTAAATTGTGTTAAATGTTAAGACTCTATTTCACATGGTAGAGTAATAATTAAAAATGATATGCTAATTAACAGTATAATGTGTTAATGAGAAATATACTGGTGGATTATACAAGGTTCGTTTCCATGATCCGTTTTTCAACATATTATGTACGAAATAATATGAGCATGAACGCTGATTGGATAGATTCTTAAAAGGTGTAATCAATTCATGGCATCCCACTGAACTAATACCTTGGACATTTAAAAAAAACTAATAAAAAACGCCATTTTTATTCAAACAAAACATTATGATAAAATGACTTTTCATAAATATGTATTTCCTGTCTTAATTCTTTAAATCTTTATAGCATTTAAATTGGCAGCCACATTTACACCACAATTTCGAAATCCGTAATTTAACAACTTTTTGGAAATAGTTTCAATCAAGGTTCTAATGAGTTTCATTGGGTTCCGGAACAGGACTGGGAACCTTTTTTCGTGCACAATTTAAATTCGGTAGAAGTTGCGTATTGTTTCATTGCAAAAAGGTTCTTGGACGGCATTTAAATTCATTCGGGAAAAATAGTTTCTGGACCGAATTTAAATACTTTACAGGTACAAAAAGGTTATTTACGGTTGCTGATTTTCTCTCATGGACCGGAATTCAATTAATTTAAAATTCCTGGACAATTAACAACCCTGGTTTCCATAGATTTATATTTTAATGTTGTTTCTTTATATTTCGTCTTCTTCTTGATGCACACTAGATCCGTAAATGTGCAAATTGAGCTCCCAATCTCTTTAGGCTGTACAACAAACACGCCACGCCGGGCAAGAAGACAAAAGTGCTAACTTTCTGTAATTCTGTGAAAAGTGGAAGAAAATAGGTTAAATGAAAAGAGATGAAAGCATCGAAGCTACGGAAACACACAAACAAAGGAAGAGCGGCGTATAATTAGAAGATGATTAATGCTACTTACGTGAGATTAAATTAGTATTCCCACGACAAACTACAGAAAAGCGGGCATCCTTGTAAAATAACACACAACGGTAGTTTTCCACTGCGAGAGCGACACAACACGACATTCTACTGTTGCTCTTTGACTGTGAGGCCCTACGCATGCGCTCTAGGAAACATTAAAGGGGAGGGGCGATAGAAAAACACCAAAAAGATTAAAAACTGCTTCCTTAGAAGACGGAAGGAAGCTCAACTATAGAGTTGGAGAGGGCCAGATGCAGCATCCCAGATGACATCGGGGAGGTCTCCTGGATTGAGAGGGGGGTGGGGAGAAATTCCGCTTGATACGTTGGGCAAAAACGTCTCCCTCCCTCCGTCCCTTGGCATTTGCAAGCGAAGCACGTACCACAAACGAGCATGATTATGAAGTTACCAGGTGGAGGCAGAAGGGAATTATGGGCCGATTAAGTCTGCTGTACGTAATGGACTTTTGGCAATGAAAGTTGTCCAAATGTATCAAGATTGATGCATCGTGCGTTTAATCCAGCTGGAATAACACAACATTGGCTGAGTTTGGACTTCTTAGCACATGGAGCAAATTTCATTATTGTTAAGTAATCGAGCTATATAGGCCTATACTTATTTAAGGCATTTGCCAAAATCGAACTGTTCTTCAAAGATTGCAAGCTATAAGGCAATCTGCTTAAGTTGTAATTTACTAAATCGCACGTTCGTTTTTTGTGTTGCTTAAATATTGAATCTATGCAGTGGCGGCAATTTTGGTGGGAGTGCAAATGAATTGAATTTTAAGTGGGTATTTGCCATTCACTTGCTCCCACCGCCCAGTTTTGGCACACAATCGCCTCTACTGAATCTTCGGGTTTATGAGAGAGAGAAACAGGCACGTAGAATGCAAGAGAAAAACTAATGATAACAGTCATGGACAATTTGCAGAGGAATACTTATGGATTCCACTGTTTTAAAACAAAGTTTGTGTAGAAGCTCTTCACATGTCCTTGAGGTCGCAATCGAAAAAGGACTTCCACGTACTGTCGGCTTTAGCGGAGGGGGGCACATGCCCCTACAAAAAGGGATAAGTAAGTATGATGAAAAGTGATGTTGTTAATATACTCTAACGAACAAAAGAGCAACATAAAATAGAACCGTCCAATAGCTCCTTTTAGTAATATCCTTTTCCAAGCGTGGTGCATGATCGCATGCCCTAGCTCGGTTCCTGCGTATACAATGTAAAGTCAGCAGATGAGGTGTTTGGCCCCGACTTTCCGCAAGGACAGAGAATGCAATAGACGAGGAGTCAGGGGAGAATGGTGAGTGTTTGATTGGATTGTGTGGAGACAGGGAGGAGGCTTCGATTAGTACGAGCTACAGTGGAGCGACAGTGCACCATCATCAACAGGTATGCGTTTTCTAAAACAGCGTCCGATTCCTTATTAAATAGCATCAATAGTCCAAATTTCTATGTTTCACCTTTTACTTACTTTCATTGTACACTATCTACCAAAACGTAATTGGGCACGTGTACAAAATGGTTGTCTGGTGGTGTGAACCCTGTTAGAACCTCGTGGAGACACCTCTTGCTGCTATAACAGCAGCCACTCTGTCAGGCATGCTCTCGACTAGTTTGTGGAGGACGTCCATTGGAATGCGTCGCCATTCCTCTTGCAAGATCTCACTCAGTTGGACAATGGAATTTGGCCGCATCTCTCGAGACCTCACCCGCCAGTCCAATGCCTCCCAAAGGTGTTCTATGGGATTGAGATCAGGACTCTGTGCAGGCCAGACCAATCGGTGAACATTGTTGTCGGCATACCACTGCATAGTAGCCTCCGAAACATGCCACCTAACATTGTCATCCTGGAAGTAACAGGGGTCCATTCCGTAAAAACGCCACAAGGTTGGGAGCATTTCATTGTCTAGTATTGTACAGTATGCCTGTGAGTTCATTGTGCCACGAACAACCACCAGTGGTCCCACTAAATGATACTAAATGATTCAAATTAGATACTAAATTAACCACCATCATAGGTGCCCAATTACTTTTTGGTAGATAGTGTATAATTTGAGGCAGAATCACTTGGGGATGGTTCCCGAATGGATAATAAACCTTTTCCTTTTCGAGCAAGGCCTCATATCCAGTAAGCTATCAACTCCAGGCAAGCCACGGCACCTAGCGACCTGTTGAGTGAGATGAGTCAAGGCAAAATGGATAAATAAACCTTTTCCTGCTCCCACAAAAATAGGCAATAATTAGGCTGGACTGAACTAACCGATCTCTAACTACGCACTAACCGATCCATTCCGATGGCACCATCTTTTATATAGACCGCCTAAAGGAGTTACATGGAATGGTAAGAAACACGTGAATGTACTAGACACTGAAATGTACCGTCACCGGAAATTGAATCTAGGTCTTCTTTATTACAAGACGATAACCAGCAATATACATTATCAAGGAAACTCTTAACGAACAATGTCCTGAAAGAGATTCTGTGATACGATTTTTTTTTCAATGTGTGGGACTCCATGGCGGAATGATTAGCACGGTGTGCTACGACGTCAGGGGTCCCGGTTTCGAATCCTGGCCTGGACACGGGTGTTTGTGAGTGTCCCTTAATTAATTTCACTGTATAACCACCCATTCGCATCTTCGCGATTGGCCAAAAGAGGCAGAAAAGCGAAGTAAAATAAACCAAATCAATTTTATCTGTCCAACTTTTTTCCGTCCTCAAATGACATTTTCTGTTTCCTGGAAAGAGTTGTCATTTTTTTCAATGCTTGCAAGCATACGTGAATTGGTATAAAAGCTCATACTATAGTTAAAAACATTATACTTTAGCAATAACAAGTGTACCGTGAACGCAAATGAGCCCGATCAGTATAAAAGAAGCAATGCAATGTGTTTCATACTGAATCGGCCATTCAAGAACATCATCCCCCATCGCTTTTGGGAATGTGCCTTACAGGGCTACGTGAGCCATTTCACGTTCTAGGAAGAGGAAGGGGAATATATGGGACATGATTGCTGACCTCGAATTTTTAAGATACCACCAATCTGAAGGCACTGGGACAGGCAGATAAAAGGGACCATTTAGACTGTCTTGAGTGGCAGACGACCCTCCAGGCTTGAGGTAAGACAAAGGTTAGGGCAGGGTTTGATGGAGGAATGCTGTCTGGCACTTTTACCTTTGAATTCCCAATGTAAACCACGTAAATGTATTTCCAATCTAGGGTAGCTTTCAGACAGGATTATTGCCCGTAAGAGAACCTATGTAAGGCAAGTTTCCATCGCATATGTATTGACACTCTTCCTGATCAACTGAAAGATGGAAGAACCAAGACGAACATTTTCACATGTCTTACACAATTATTCCCACACTTACATTAAAAGAAATTATAATTTACATTATATCGTAAGCGAATTATATTTACTTTATATACACAAGGGTGTATATGCTCAATCAACCTCCACATCATATTATTATTTTTCAAGTGCGAAAAAAGCGCCGAGGTATATAACTGCTATGAAAATTTCAGTTCAAAGGTTACAAATTTTCTGTACTTGGCATAGGCAAAACTTATTCCCGTCACTCTTAAACTACGCTCTCGATTACAAAGATAGTATTTCTACACCGGCATGAAACTTGATCCGAGGTTCAGATTCCACCACCAGGGTCTCGGCCTACCAACCACTGCTGGGTCCCGAAGGGGCGTTTGGTGGGTCTGGAAGTCGGGTTATTTACTGTGTCTTAAGGACCTATTACAATTCAATTACTAAGATACAAGGGTCGTTCAAGGTTGACCAAGACTTTTATTTCTAGACATGAAATATATATATGTTATATAGAAGCACCAAACTATGTCAGTTTTTCAAAGTATTCCCCCTGAACATCCAGACACCGTTGCCATCATTGTGGAAGTTCCTTGATGTCTTTGGCATAGAATGAAGTAGATTGGTGTCGCAATACTGCAGGACAGTGTTCTTCAGTTACTCATCTGTCTCGAAGTGCGTCCCACCCAAATTGTCTTTAAAGAGGCCCAAACAAGTGGAAATCACTGGAGGCTAAATCTGGACTGTAAGGACTGTGTGGTAAAACCTCCCAGTGCAAGTTGGCCAGTGTCGTTTGAGTCAAATGGGCCGTGAGTGGCCTGGCATTGTCATGGAGAAGAATGACATGTGTCGACAACATTCCAGGTCTTTTCTTTCGAACGGCCCCACGTACAGCACCGTGAAGCAGAGTTGAGTAATACTGAGCATTAATTGTGACACCCTTCTCCAGAAAATCCACATGGATAACACCTTTCATGTCCCAGAAGACAGTTCCCAAAATCTTACCGGCAGACGGCAGCGCATTGTTTTCTTTTGGGTGGAGGGCAACCCTTATAACACCATTCGTACACTCTTGCCCGTGACAGTGTTTATTCACCATACTGTGCTTGCAGTCTACGCCAAATTTCAGCAAGTTTCACCATCTCTTTAAGGGGAAATTTCATAATACACCGCTGTTCCACAGCAACAGATACACTACTTGCCGCCATCTTTGTTTACACTACTGCGCATGCGCCAAATGCGTCGCAAAGGATCATGGTTACTTGCAAGGAATCATGGTCTGTCCTGCCGAAGTAATGCAGCGCTACATTGATTCATTAATATTTTACGCACGAAAGTCTTGGTCAACCTTGAACGACCCTTGTATATTGTTTTAACGATTTAAATTCAACCCGTGTTGTACGTACTCTCAACTCAACATTTCTGTTAGTTCGCTGAGTAAAAACGAAGGTTTTCAATTTTTTAGATAATGTTAGACTAGAGTAAATTAGTCTTTTAAATTACTTTTCTAGAATGAAATACGTGTAATTTGTTTACGCAAGTGTAAAAGAGGGCTTCTTAAAATACTCTGGTTGCACACCCCTACAAGTAATTGTGCCAGCACACATACTTATGGGTCCCATGAACTGAAATATCGTTCAAGGTGGGTCCCGGACTGAGAAAGGTTGAGAACTGCTGGTCTACAACCAGCCCCAAGCTGCAACCTTGAAAATCTCGAGTTGTGGAGTAGGAACTTATTTCGTAAGAAGACTTCTCTAAGGCTTTCCTATTAACCTCACATCACCAGTGGACTTGTAATGATACGTTGTGCATACTGAAGTAAGGCACGCATGTATCATTATAAGCCGACACGCATTACTCACAATATTCATCAACGCCGATGCAAATTGAAATTTGTAGCACGTACCTGCGGGCGGTGCAAACGAGAATGTGCATATTATGGTAGCACATGTAGGTTTTTTCTCACATTATTTTTCTAATTTCCTGCGGACATGTGTAATCATACGAATAACATGAGCATGCAATGTCTTGTTGCTTTTGTGAGATTCTTTATAAAGTAAGTAAGTATTATTATCCGAATAATTACTTGCTCTTCTATGAACTTCCAGACTGCTGATGTAAAAGGTACAATGCCGTGAAGGCACGTAGGGGTATGGAGGTGGGCTTCCACTTATTCTCGATCGCGACCATAGTAAGGTGGTACCACAGTTCCGCCTGCCATGAGCGTCCTGAAGGGGGGCAAGGGGGGGCCGCCCCCTGGAAAATGACAGTCAACCAAAAATTATATATTTTTCACATATAATTTCATTACAGTCACAATAATATGTGTTAATTATTGCATGAATATGAAAAATTCAAATTTAAGCAATGTTTTTTGAGGGAACAACACTATTATTGAGGAAAATATTCCTTGTTTGCCCCCCTGGAAAAAATCTTGCGGACGTCCATGCCGCCTGCCTTGAATCAAATTTTCAGACCGCACATAATCTCTAATCACAGTCACCGGCATACAAATGGGACACCTATATCCTGAAATGTGTGTGTTGCTTAACTAAGCGCCAATCACATAAATTACCATTGAAAATTTTCTATTAAAAATCCACTCATCGCTGTAGATCTACGCAAGACACATAACGCCATGCAGGGAAAGGATACTATATATGATTGATTTGCTTTTATTTCACTTGTGCCACTTTTGGCTAATTTGCGAAGATTTGATTTGATTTAGTTTATAACTTGAAAACTATACTAGATAATGACAAAATGTGGCCACAGTGGCTCAGTCGGTAACGCGTCTCACTACCATGCTAAAGGTCCCGGGTTCAAATCCGGGAACTTTTCTAACGTTGGAAGCGGCCCGGGCGCCACCCAGCGTCGAATGACATGGGTACATGGGGGAAACCCTGGGGGGTAAAGGCGGTCAGGGGCGTGATGCTGATCACATCACCCCCACTCACGACCGGATCAAGAAAGTGTGGGGCATTACCCCCACACCCCCTATACGCCTTCATGGCGTGGTGCTAAGCACAGGGGAGTATTTTACCTTTTTAGTTTATTTTACTTCGCGTTTTATGCCTCTTGGCTAATTTGCGAAGATGTGGATGAGTGATGAAATTGATGAATGGACATTCGCAAACAACCAAGACCGAGTGGGATTCGAACCCGGGACCCTTTGCGTCGCAGCGCGATGTGCTAACCACTCGGCCACAGGGTCCGGCTCTAATTTGCAAAGATGGGGATGAGTGATGATATGATGAAAATTGATGAATGGACATTCACAAACATCCATGCTCACCCAGGCCGGGATTCGAACCCGGGACCCCTGGCGTCGTAGCGCGTTCTGCTTACCTCTCCTCCACGGGAGCCGGCTATATCAGGATATACACGTGGCGCAACAGCCCCTGCCTACCGGGTTCACTCCTACCTGCCGAGGTAGGACATCATCCAACCAGTTCCAGGGTGACGTGTGATCAGCACGACGAACCCCCCCAGTCGTTGTAGGTTTCCATGACCGGGCTACGCTACTCATTCGTAGCTCCCCAATTTCCTCACGATGGTGGGTAGCAATCGGTCCCATACACAGGCCGAAATCTCAGGAGATTAGTTGTTACGCTTCCCCCAGGAGACTCGAACCTGCGCACGTCCCGTATCCGAAGCCCGAGGCATGAAGCCTTAGACCGCACTGCCAAGGTGCAGGGAAGGGAAAATTTCAGGATATAGATGTGCATTTTTCTTGCCGGTGAGTGTACGGTAACGCCCCGGAGTATGTTGTTGTACATTATTAGGCAACCCGCATCACACAACAGATAGGAGAATTGCATACTAGGCAAGGGTTCTTCGTGTCCATATATAAATAAGAATTGTGTGGAGAAATCTAAGATGATTGATTGATTGAATTGAATTGTTTTTATTTTACTTCGCTTTTTGTGCCACTGTTGGCTAATTTCCGAAGATGGCGATGAGTGTTGATGAATGGACACTCACAAACATACATGCCCAGGAGCCCTGGCGCCACGGGGGCAGGCGAATGAGTACTTGGGCAAGTACGGCCACCTGGCATCGATTTTTGTAAGTTTTTCTAAGCCTGCGTTCCAACATATGCTATTTAGTTTGTTCTTTTCGATATATCTGCCCCTGCTGATATTATCTGCTTCCTGAAGTACACCCGAAAGAGAAATATCAAACAGAAAACAATCCTATTGTCATTGCCAATTTCATAAACTTTTACATGTTTGAAACATTGTGCTATTTAATGTGAAGTGGATTCCTTATTTGCGACTTTTCAGAAGTGGATCAACATGTTTCCATATGAACTACAACTCACTTTTGTCGCGCTTATACAATCATTGTTCGAGATTTTACAGACATCACTTCATGTTGCAACTAGTTGCAAAGGAAATTACATTCCGAAAACGAAAGTTTTATTAGCTCGATGGGTTATTAAACACATCCCGTGTGAAGGATATGAAGGATTGCTTAGCGTGTTTAGTTAAAGCGTAAGGCAACACTGAAATTCTCACAAAGGCAATTGCAAAACCCACGAACGTAAATTGTCTTCAAAGTCGTGGTGATGTCCTAACTTGCCTCGTATATTGGCTCTTTCGCCGTTGAAAAAATGGATCATTGTTCCCAGGCACAAAGATATGCTGTTCCGTACCTTGTATTTTTGGAGCCAAGATGGCCGCCACGTTATTCTCTGGACACTAGTGCCTACTGAAAGTGAGAGTGAATAGTCTGTGAAGAGAGAAGCGACGCTATGTAAGAGATGTATTGCAGGTTGGCTGCAAATAATATATATTTGCGACGAATACATCAGTTCGATGTAATTGAGTGGCTTATTTATGTGTATTAGTCTACCTACAGCACCATTACCTTCCTGGAAATGCTACAAACAGCGGCCGAAACAAGAAAAGTGTTTCTTGTTGGTTGACGGGCGCGAACATATGCTTACCAGCAAATTCTCAAGTTCTAACGAAATTACTTCCTTATACGGTGTGTGCAAATTGTACATATATCACAAGAAGGAAGATTCAAATCAACAATCGAAACCAGTGGCGGAGATTGCGTTCCAAAACTAGGAGGGCAAGGAGCCAAAATTGAGGGCGCCACTGATCGGAACGAAATATCAAGGTTTGAGTGGACACATATCATACAAGCAAAGGGAAAACCAATTTTGAAAATATATCCACATACAAGGACGTATTTAGGGGGGTCCTGGGGGACAGGACCCCCAGCGAAAGACTTACCGAGTACTAAAATTAAATAATCAAAATGTAATTGTTTAGCCATTTGTGATATGATCGATGGTTTTTTTATTTCCGCTGAACTTATTCGAAAGCAAGAATTATATTGGGATCATACTGCTTTGAAGGACATTTCCAAAGACGATTTATCCACTCTACTATACTTATGATAATATGCATAAAATATTAATCAGGAATTTTACTTTCCGTCTATTGTAATGGGCAATTAAAAGTGATCACCGTACAATTATTTTTGGCTATTACAATTGGATCTAACTCCTTTTTTGTTATTCAATAAATATTTAATTCTTTATTTATTTGACATTAATTTCCTTGCCAGGGCAGTTGTTTTTATACAAATTTTGGCGATCTTGACTACACGTAAGCTAGATAATTATTACATGCTGTTATATATCTATTGTCTTATCTTCTTTTTACGTATTCATGTAATAATAATACAATATTAATTAATATACATATTTGATTAATATTATTTTAATGTAATTGCACATAACTAGTTATTATTATTATTACTATTATTACGACACTTGGTAGGACCCCCCAAAAAAGGTGTTTCTAGATACGTGCCTGTCCACATACAGTGTATATGCATGATATACACGAAACGTATTTCGAAGATTTAAAATTAAACACATGTTCGAGCGCCATCTGATACCAAAGGTCTCTCCATTTCAAACAACTTCTGTAGGAAATATTTTTGGCATCTGGTCACAGTTTCGAAACTAATATTCTGTTTCGTTTCTATTATCATCATTATACAGGGTGTTGCCGTACATACCAACAAACGTTTGCAGCGTGTATAGGACATCAGGACAAACAACTTTTAAAGTTTTGCTCGCTGAGATCTGGTTTCGAAGCCAAGAGACTTTGTAAGAGTGGAAATGACGAAGACAAAATTCCAGTACCAGTCCCGAACTTAGCTTGGGGAGAGTCGATAGGTATGAATTCTCACTCCTGCAGTACCCCTCTCATGGAATATCCACTGTTTTTTCTACATGCCTAATGATTGTAAACAATTTTCTCAAGCTCTCTTGATACTGCAACAAAACCATTAACGTATTCAATTGAATTGAATTATTGTTTTTAAGTAGACATTATGTACAGATAGGCTAATCGGGACTGGACCTACAGTTGCAAATGGAATCCGAACCACTATAAAATGTGCCTCCACAGGGTGTCGAACCCGGGAGCCCTTGATTACAAGGCAACAACATTATCACTACAGCATACAATTGAGACTATTTGAGTGTATAACCACTATAAATATTAAATGTTCCTGCTTTTAAATTCGAAAAATGTTCACTATAACAGACAATTTCATACATGTAGGGTTGCCAGACGTCCCATATATACGGGGTTGTCCCCTTTCTTAAAGAAATGTCTTGGTATCCCGGAAAATGTTCTCGGGACGCCCATTTGTCCCGTAGCTAAAGAAATAACGAATTCAAATTTTATTCTATGTTAAATAAAACCATGTTTATACGTTTTAAAATGAAGAATAAAACTGAAATATAAGGAAAATAAACAAAATAATGTTCACGAAGAATCATTTTGTTTTCATGATGTAGAGGTTGTGTTCCTTATGTACGTAAAATTTACGTAGCACTTGTTACACTGTAATACAGGAGCACGATACTGTTCTAGCGTTAACAATGCTTTAAATAGCAATTGAATTTGTAATGTTTACAAATGTTATAAAAAATAAATTTAACTATATCCAGTCCGGCCAAGAGAAAGGAAACTATCTGGAAAGTACGATTCCAAACGCGAGAGGGGAAGCAGGTAGAACACTCACCACACCACTCTGTGGCACTTTGCTTGTATAGGTTCGCTTGTTGTGTTTATTACTACTTGCTGAGTTGTGTTTGTGATGTCTCTTACAATTCGTAACAAACCGTTCGGAAGTAGAACAAAGAAAACTGTGTCGTTGTGGTCCCTGTTGCACATTCTACAAAACGCCCCCGATATAATAGGATACACAATGATACACCATTCAGTATTTACTTTATTATATTTATAATACTATGTATAATAATAGTAATTCTATTATCTGTGAATACTATCCTGATTACTGCTGTGTACATTTGTGCTAACTATAATATTTACTAAGGAGATCAATTTAATTGAATGATCCAAAATAAAGTTACTGGTTTACAAACAAGTTTATCTACTAATGTGACGTGATGAATACTTTCCTGATATATTCTGTTTGCTTATATATTATGGATGGCCATTTTTTCAATCTGTACTCTTACATAAATCGAAAACATCTTGACGTATTTTGGCGGCGATGTTACTACGTTTGAAACTTCATTGTTGTTTCCGCAACTGACCATTTTCACGGAACTCGCTTCCTGACCAAAGTGCATCACCCCTATTTTGCCAATGAACACGTCCAGTTGGCGCATGCGCACTTCTGGTCTCAGCTAAGGCAGCCAGAAAGTATATACCGGTAATCTGTATGGCCCGCTCTTTTTATTTTAGAAATCTCGCAACACTACATACATGCCATGAATTATTTCGGACATTTACCCTCCCCCTTTACTCTCTACTTACTTATTAAATACTCATTTGGTGAAAGTAGGTCCTTAACTCTGATAATTTTACCTGCCACCCAATCTATCTACGTAAGATGCATTCATTGAGAGTGAATTTGCTTTCCAACTACCTATGGAGAGACATGCCTGCTGATGAATTTACTTATAACCCATTCTGATATCTGAGCAAGCTCTCGCACGTACCTAATCCATCGAGCCCAGCTTCTGAAATGCAACATTCGGTTTATGTTAATTAGTTTGCAATCACCGTGCTTTAGAAACCCACAACATAGATATTAATCAAGTTACGTAATGCAGATTACCTGCCCCGCTGTTCATTCAAAATTATAAAAATGGGCGAAACGTGATTCGCTTTAAGGAGAATGATCAACCACTGGGCGTTAGACACACATACTCACGAAAACAGAATCAGTGTTGCCACATGAAGGGAAATTCGGACTGAAATTTTAGCCAAAAGGGAAAAGGGAATTTCGATGAAAAATACCACAATTTCAGGAAAATTTTAAGACATCTGACTACATTATTACAATTTATGTTAAGTTCCAGTTTCATATTCACATTTTCATGTTTTCTGTTCTTTTTTCTGCTCCCTTGAATATAGCCTGTATCTATTTATATTTCTGTTAAGTATCGCTTTTCTGCACCTTCGGATAATAGTAAAAATGAGGATTAACAATTAAATTGATTCCTCACCAGGATCCAAACCTGGGACATCTGGTCAGGAAGCGTTCATCATGTGACATGTGAAAAATTTAACATTTTTTATTCACACGGACATGGACCAACGGAAATATTAGGCTACTACTACTGCTTCCACCACCACTAATAATAATAATAATTACAGCTACTACCACTACTAATACTTATTATTATTATTGTATGATTTGCTTAAGTGAAGTGAAAAATTGATCCAAAAAGGGAAATTTTGCCCCTTGGAAAAGGGAAATTTTGCCCCTTGGAAAAGGGAAATTGTGTCCTCATGTTGTGGCAACACTGAACAGAACGTGTTTCAACTGGAGACACAAAATACATTTTGATGAAATTTACTTTCCAATTGAAAAGTACAGGCAGGGGAGAAAACTGTTGAAGCTTGGTAGCTGCAGTTAGTTTGTGAATAATTGCCACAGCCTCGTTAAAATTGGAAAGGCAGGTAAACACGGTTTAGGCCCGGAGATCATTAAGGCCACACAACAGACAGCGAAAGTGGGCAGGGACACGAAAATGGTCTGTGCAAGATGAAGCTGTAAATTCATACAGTGAAAACTTTCGCCTTACGATGGGGTAGGATACTAACTAACATCTAGAGAAATAGGAAAATATAAAGATAGCGAAGGCCAGGAGGATGGGGAAACCAGGTCCATAGCGAGGGGTAGACTAGAGGGGACAGGGAGCCATTCAAAGTGTTTTTCTTGTAGAAGACGCTCCTGGAATTTTCTGTTTCCCATAGTACTACTAGTAATAGTACGTTTTTAAAGTTGTCTTAACCAGAAGTACAGGGTGGCGGATATTGGTATCTACCAATTTCAGTTGGCAACCCTGCCAGAATGCAGGCATTGAGCACTGCGCCATGCATCTGCTCCAAAGACACAAAGCATTCTGAGGTGGGTTAGACACAGTGTTGCCACATGAAGGGAAATTTCCCTTTTGCAGGGACATTCGGACTGAAGTTTTTGCCAGAAGGGAATTTCGATGAAAAATATCATAATTTGATGGAAATTTTAAGACTTTATATTATTACAGTTTATGTCAAATTCATGATGGGTTAAAACAAGGAGAAGCATTATCTCCATTGCTCTTTAATTTTGCCTTAGAATATGCTGTTAGGAAGGTAAAAGAAACTAACGAAGGACTAAAATTAAATGGTGTGACTCAGTTGTTAGCATATGCAGATGATGTAGACTTACTGGGAGATGATGTGAATACAATTAAGAATAATGCTAAAATATTTTTCAAAACTGCTAAAGAGATAGGTTTGGAAGTGAACAAAGAGAAAACTAAATATATGCTTACAGGCCGAAACCAAGTGTTAGGTAATAATCAAAATCTAAATATTGATAACAACTCGTTTGAACCAGTTTCCAAATTCAAATACTTAGGAGTAATATTAACAAATGAAAATTATATTAAAGAGGAAATAAAAAGTAGGCTTAATTCAGGAAATGCATGTTACTTCTCTCTTCATAAACTTTTGTTTAATATCTAAGTAATTTTGCCTGTAGTATTATATGGATGTGAAACTTGGTCCCTTACATTGAAAGAGGAACATAAATTGAGAGCATTTGAAAATAAGATCCTTAGGAAAATATTTGGACCTAAAAGGGATGAGGAGACAGGTGAGTGGAGAAGGTTACATAATTTAGAACTACATAATTTGTATTCATGTCCAGATATTATTAGAATGATTAAATCAAGAAGACTTAGGTGGGCAGGCCATGTGGCACGAATGGGAGAGGAAAGAAGAGTTTACAGGATTCTTGTTGGGAAACCAGATGGTAAGAGACCTGTAGGAAGGCCAAGATGAAGATGGAGGGACAACGTTGAGATGGACCTAAGGGAAATCGGTAGGGATGGAAAAGAGTATATAGATCTTGCTCAAGATAGGGAAAGATGGAAGGCCTGTGTTGCTGCAGCCATGAACCTTCGGGTTTAAGAAGGCTAGAGAGTTAGTTAGTTAATGTCAAATTCCGGTTTCATATATATATATATATATATATATATATATATATATATATATTCCTGATCCTTCTTATTTCTGCTCAATTGAACATAAACCTGTATCTATATATATTTCCCTTAAGCTTATTGTATGTCGCTTTTCTGTATCTTCGATTAGAATGAACGATTTACAGGATTCCTGGGACATCTCACCAGAAAGCAATGAAGCTTACATGTATGTGAAAAAAACCTTTTTTTATTAATACGATCATGGACCAACGGAAATTTTACAACTACCACCACTGTTAATATTATTATTATTATTATATTTCTTTAGGTGAAGGGAAAAAATGGTCCAAAAAGGGAAATTTTGCCCCTTGGAAAGGGAAACTGTGCCCTCAGATTGTGGCAACACTGGTTAGACAGTGAAGAGGCACGGGTAATGTTGTGAACAGTCATTCGCCGTGAAATACGCGCTATTTCACAGAACATGTTGAGACACGCGTCATGAAAGCCTTCCCGCATCTTCTCGAACAGTGCATCCAAGCAGAAGGACGACATTTAGAGAATGTTATTTTCGATGTGAACTGATTTTTGCATTGTCCATATTACACACTACAGGGTGAGCATAAAGTCTTTCCCTTATTATGAATATTTATATCTCAACTTCCACGATAGATAGGCACATAAAACCTATGGCAATGAGTAGTGCAATACGTCAAGTTTTTTCCATTTGTTTGTTTTGTCTGATTCTTATTCTGATTCCCATATCATGGCCACCGCGTTCAACGGACATAACCCCTCTTGACTTTTTTTATGGGGTTACGTTAAGGACACAGTGTTTAGTTCTCCAGTTCCTGATATGCAAACTCTTCACACACGAATACGGGATGCTATAGAGACGGTGACGGAAGAGATGTTGGCCAAGACATGGAGAGAAATTGAGTATCGCCTAGACGTTCTAAGGGCAACAAAGTGAGCACATGTCGAAGTTTACTGATAACAAAACATTATGAGTTAAGCTACCATTTCCAACAAACCGCATATCTGTATCTAGCATAGTTCTTTAGCAATACAATTTGTAATCAGGGAAATACTTTATGCTCACCCTGTAAATTAAATGCCTATGTATATATGTTTATTTCATAACCATATAGTCACTACAAGCACTCGCCGTCTTTCCGTGGTCATTTGAAATTGGTACATACAATATGAACAACCCTGTATAATTGACTTCTTGACCTACTTGTTGATTTCTTTACTTTTTCTTGACTTTCATGATGTTCTTGAAAACAAGAGGTACTGGCGACAAAGAAGAGGAAGAAGGAATATGTGACTGTCAAAAACCTGGTTCCGTAGAAAAAGGGGTCAAAGTTGATAGCTGCAAAATGAATTAGGGAAAGTGCCGAAATGACTTGTAAAGGTTGTGTAGAACTGGAAAAAAAATCTTTGTAAGGTAATGCAGCCGTAACGCCTAGTGTCAGGCGAAATTAATCCGAAACTTAAGAACAAAAACTTGCAGAGTAGAGCTACTCGGATGGAATTAAAGAGACGGGCAGAGAAGAAAACTGACAACACATCACTTCCGTAGCTACCTTTCACGAGACAATTCCATTAAGGTTCCACAAAATATTCGTATCTTGGGTTGTGTTGAACCTTTCCCTGCCGCCATTGGCTGTTTCGTAAGCGCGGCTGCTCAGGTGAAAAGTGCGTTCGGAGGGGGGGGGAGAGGGGGGGGCCGGCCACACGAACGTGCGGATGATGGATTGTGCTGTGGCCCCCCCGGGCTAATTTCCTTCCACGCTGGTATGTGGAAGGAGGGGTCTTCCAACGGAAGGTTCGGCCTTGAACACCAACGAGTCGGGTGACCAACTTTAAAAGGAATCTTCCCTCTCACTTCATTTCGGCCACCGAGAGATGAAATCTACCTCATTCTCCAATGGTGTAAGAATCTACAGGCCACGTAAACCAACAATGCAGTGGCGTACCCACGGGGCATGGACGTATTTAGGGGGGTCCGGACCCCCCCCCGAAAGACGTACCAAGTACAAAAATTAAATAATGAAAATATGCGTTGTTTAACATTTCTTGTATAATCGAGGATTATTTGTTTCAATTTATTTGAAGGCAATAAATATTTAGTTCTTACAATTCCTTTATTTAACATTAATTTGATGTGTGTGGGTGTCTAAACAAAATATAACGCAGTAGAATGACTCTTTTGTTGCATAACAACAATATAATTATTGTATTGGAAGACGCTTGACACTAAACTATCCTACCGCACTGTCGATGACATATTTACGAGTGAAGCCCCAACCCCCTACTCCCCCCCCCCCGCCGCCGCAAGACTTACCAAGTACTAACATTAAACAATTAAAATATACATATTTATTAGCATTTGCTGTATAATCGAATGTTATTTCCGAAGAACTTTGAATGACAGTACAAAATATATTAATCTGAAACTTTGATTGGTTTGATTTGGTGTTTTAAGTCCACTTTATGCACAGTAAGGCTAATCGGGACTGGACCTACAGTTTTAAAGTGGGATCCGAACCACTATGTGCCTCCACCGGGTATCGAACCCGGGACCCCTAGATTGCAAGGCAACGACGCTACCACTGCGCCATCGGGGAGGCCCTGAAACTTTGATTTTCGTCAACTTAATCTAACATTCTATCTGGTTATTTAATAAATATTCAATTCTTTATCTATTTGACATTAATTTCCTTGCCAGGGCAGTTGCTTTTATACAAATTTTATCGATCTTAACTACACGTACGCTAGATAATGAATATATGCTTTTTTATATATCTATTCTTACACCGATTATTACCTACCATATAATATTAATTTAATATAATAATATAATTATTTTAATTTAAACGTTTATATTATTTATTATTATTATTATTATTTCTGAGACATTTGGTTCGTCCCCCCCGCCCCGAAATACATTTCTAAATACGTGCCTGCCAAGGGTGGTTAGTGGGGATCATACCACTAGGCAGCCGCAGCTACCAGGAGCGTATATTCTAGGCTAGCTGGACTATCTGCGCAAGTCTGAAGTCTAGAGAATAAGATACGGGAGAAAAATCTATCACAAATTGCAATTAATATTATTCATATCAGTGAGATGATGATGCTGAAGTTGGCAACCTGATTTCTTATGAGTTGGCAACCTGATTTGCTATGAGTTGGCAACCTGATTTGCTATGAGTTGGCAACCTGATTTGCTATGAGTTGGCAACCTGATTTCTTAGGAGTTGGCAACCTGATTTCCTATGAGTTGGCAACCTCATTTCTTAGGAGTTGGCAACCTGATTTCCTATGAGTTGGCAACCTCATTTCTTAGGAGTTGGTATTTTTTTTTCTATTCATAGCCTAGGACCATGTGACATTGTGAGATAGATCAGATCTTGGACTCAGTATACGCTACTGGCAGCTACATATAGGGTGTCCGAATTGAAACGCCTAATGGCAACTGTCTGTAACTCCACATGTATTGATGTATCCGAATGAATTATACATCAATGGACATACGTAGTCATAAAGTTTCTGTGAGCATAGTAGTAATTAGTACATTTCTACATGCGCCACACGAGTCGCACATAGGATGTTCATTGTATCCAACATACAAGCGACAACTACGGATCAGCTTCGTGAAAGGATCACGTTTGCCATTGGGACAGTCACACCACACATGCTACAGGCAACCTGGTATGACGGGAAATCGAGTATCGGCTGAACATCCTCCATGGGACTCGTGGGGTGCATGTAGAAATGCCACAAGTTCGGTGCACTGAATGTGGCCATCCTGACGTTCTTCACGAAAGACACATCTTTCACTTCTTAATGAATTAAGATATTTCGTATTCAAACCAATACTTAAAGATTAGAAGTAATAAATCTATATTGCATCTTTTCTATAAATTCCTTGCATTAGTAGATGCAAAGCTTTAGGTAATTGTGTTATACTCACGAATAGTCTGAATAGAATAGGGTAATAATAAATGCATAAGAAAGAAACATTTACAAACAGTAAGCTTATTTTCTCGCATTGTCCATGTTCGACAAAGAATCATACCAAATCTATTGTTGACGATGAAAGAGTAGGAAATTCAGCCACTGATAGAGCTCGATGAGGTAAGGCAGGAAACTACCCAAGTAAAAATAACAAGCAGCAAGAAAGAAGAATAATCAGTCACTCCTGACCGACAGAATGGAAGAACGTTGCATAATGTCATTTTATGGGTAATTTAACACGGAGTACATACACACTGCAATTACGGACATGGCTAGAAGAGTACAGAAGACGAGAACAAAAATTGTCCAAAGATATCATCATTATTAGGACAAGGATTTTCATGACGTTGCATTTTGTTTTCGTCAGAGCGAATGTGTTGCAGAAATATAATACTTATTCATGTTATGAAAAAACAAATTAAATTAAAGTGTTTCGTTATTGACTGAGTATGTATACCTTAACAATTCTTTCGGTTAGAATCAACACATTTTCAGTATTCACCATACTTTGGTAATAATCAGAAAGCATCATAATTTTATTGTTAATAACGGAAATAAAGTTAATAAAAACATACAATCGAAAAAATCGAATGTAAAATATAGGATCAAGGTTATGTTTCCATAATCAACCATTTCACAGTTTTCAAAATTCCAAAAATTATATTTCCATGTGTGACGTCACACAATATAAACTAAACATCATGGTTCAAATTTCCTCCAAACTTACGAAGCTTTTTCTTTTTGAATGAGGCGTGTAAAACTTGATAACGAAATAAAATAACTTTTAATTTCAGTACACTGACTATATGAAATGTGAAAATTAATAAAAGAGAGTTGTGCTTGATAGTCACTTATCTGGTGGATCGAGTATAATAATAATAATAGTCAACCTCGGTGGCGTAGTGGTTAGCATAATTCCCTCGGACGCCAGGTGTCCGGGGTTCGAATCACGGGCTGGGCATGAGTGTTCTTTATTAGTGTCCCTTTCATTTTCGCAATTAAGCAAGGTGGCAGAAAAGCGAACCAAATCAATATTAATAAATTTGGAATACAATTGATTTACTTTTATTAGTTCATAGTACGTAGTTGTTCTTTTATATTTATAATCAGAAGGATGATTATAATAGTAATAATAATAATAATAGTTATTATGTCTACTATTCAAATTATCACTCAATTGTTGTTGTTTTCAGGTTGTTCCTGTTAAATTACACTTACACAAAGAAGAACAGATGTGATAGTTGCAAATGCCGTTAATGCATTACAAAGTAACGACAACATTAACAAATTACTTTAGGGAGCAAAGTAACAGTAATTGTGATGGTTACATTTTGTAACTTTCCCCATAGGCCTGCGCAATCCCTCTGATTAGGGGGGGGGGGGCAAATCCTTGATGAAAGTTCAATCTGAGAAAGAAATTCTCGATGAAAGTTCAATCTGAGAAAGGAATCCTTGATGAAAGTTCAATCTGCGAAAGAAATCCGTCATGAAAATTAAATCTGAGAAAGAACTCCTTGATGAAAGTTCAATTTGAGAAAAAATTTCCTGATGACAGTTCAATCTGAGATAGAAATCCTTGATGAAAGTTCAAGTTGAGAAAAAAATCATTGATGAAAGTTCAGTCTGAGAAAGAAATCCTTGATTAAAGTTCAATCTGCAAAAGAAATCCTTGATTAAAGTTCAATCTGAGAAAGAAATCCTTGATGAAAGTTCAATCTGAGAAAGAAATCCTTGATGAAAGTTCAATCTGAGAAAAAATCCTTGATGAAAGTTCAATCTGAGAAAGAAATCCTTGATGAAAGTTCAATTTGAGAAAAAATTCTTGATGAAAGTTAATCTGAGAAAGAAATCCTTGATGAAAGTTCAATCTGAGAAATAAATCCTTGATGAAAGTTCAATTTGAGAAAAAATCCTTGATGAAAGTTCAATCTGAGAAAGAAATTCTTGATGAAAGTTCAATCTGAGAAGGAAATCCTTGATGAAAGTTCAATCTGAGAAAGAAATCCTTGATGAAAGTTCAATTTGAGAAAGAAATCCTTGATGAAAGTTCAATCTGAGAAAGAAATCCTTGATGAAATTTCAATGTGAGAAAGAAAAGCCTTACCTCATATCACTGTTTGCCGAAAATCACTGTATTAGAAACTCTCCTCAAACTTCCGTGGCACTAATGTTTACATACAGTAGATTCGACACTCAAGTAATTTATTCGTTCATCTATCCATGAGGGGTCGTTGAGGGGGCGGTCGCCCTCTCACTTTTTGTTCCCACCCTATTGCCTCTTATTGCTAAGCATTGTATACCAAGAAAAACTAAATTGTCCTTTCCCCCCAGTTTTGTCACACAATCGCCGCTACTAATTTCCAATGTATTGGCAATTTATTCTACAATCACATAGAATTAACACAACTAACGAATAAAGTATGTGGAAGTGTTAATAAGAAGAAATTTGCTAGACGACGAAGTTAGATCCAAGTTCCGTCGGATTCAAAAAACTCAATTTTTTAAGAGCATTATATTGAATAATAACGGTAATAAGATTATTCTGCACTAAATTTCTGAGTACTAGAGGGGAACTGCCCCCTTGCCTCCTCCCCCGTGCGCACGCCTATGACTTACCCTACTCTGCATGGACTACATTCAAACGTAACAAGCGCAACACTATTAAGTGTATGCAATTGGGGACAAAGTTAAAAGGGTTGATTACAACAAGGGTTGTTGATTAGCATAACGGGAACGGAAGGTTATCGCGTGTCATGTCAAGAGATCGGCCCCAAATAAGAAGACGGGAAGAGAGAGAGAGAATTTAAAGCGGTTCAGGCAAGC
This sequence comes from Lepisma saccharinum, assembly GCF_977018435.1. NCBI lineage: Eukaryota > Metazoa > Arthropoda > Insecta > Zygentoma > Lepismatidae > Lepisma > Lepisma saccharinum. The sequence goes on along the minus strand of NC_139257.1, from coordinate 44,400,227 downwards.
TAAGAGGTGGAAATTCTGCATTTCTAATTACTTCCGGTCCAAAAACGTTTTCGCTGTCAGCTTCGCAAAGAGCAAATACTTACTCTGAACAGAAAAGTGCCATGTAATGATCCTTTAGGTCCACTATCATTTGCTCTTTCGCACAACGCACAACGAATCGTAAGGAATAGTAAGTTATAATGATATAAATGTTCCTGACAAAGCAAACCAAAGTAGAATTAATTGCAACACAAGCGATCATCTGAATTTCACTTTTCTCTTTATGCTCAGCTAGGCTACTGGACCTACAGTTTAAAGTTGGATGTGAAGAACCGCGCAATGTGAATCAGTCGTAGACCGAACCCGCGGACTCTTGATTATAAGGCGACGGCGTTACCACTAAGACATCGCGGAGGCCTTGCCAGGAGGCTGCGAAATTTAATTTATCAATAAAGGCGGGAACCCGCGCTCCTCCAACCGCATACATTCGGAGGTATGCGCTATTGTCCCTGTGCTTAAAATTATACAGGAACGTCAGTACCACGAAATATTTACCCGATTCCCTCGTTTATCTTTGTTCTTTATTCTCTACTTGTAATTATTTTTCTCTTCCATATAGGTATGACTTAACCTCAACAGAAAATGGAATAATAATTATTCGGAGACCAGAAAAATCATTGGTTTACATATAATAGTGTAAGTATGGTTAAAATGTCGTTGTGTTAGATCTACAATTATTTATTATTAGCATATTAAATTTAGAGAGAAAGGTTAGTAATCGGAAGGTTAATACTAGAGCAAAGTGTATGAAATGGTATTAAAAAAAAAGTTGGAGTTTTGAAGTTGACACAGTACTAATTGGGGGTGGTAGGAATTTATCATGTTCGAAAAATCATCATTCACAACTTAATGGAAAACTGATACGAAACATCGAAAAACGACAATTTCTATCCTGCAATATAAATTCAAGGTTGCCAATGGAATTATTTTCCTGTCGAATAATATATTCTTTGGAATGGACTCCTAGGTGCTGACATTGCTTCGTTTAACGCCTCCTCCTAAAATGCATGCGTAGAGCACCTTTGCATCCATGTTTTTGATTTAAACATGGATTTGACAAGTTTTATCCATGGGTATTTCACACCTCTTTCCAAAGCATGCTAAAAAATACCCTCCTTACAAAAGTTTGATATTAGGCAATAGGTGATAAGCAAGACCTTGGAATGCAACAACATATGGTATCTGTCTGTCTGCTGGACGTTCTTGTTTTCGTCGACATATGCCACCATGCCTATCACCTATTGCCTAATATAACAATATTCCAAACTTTTTGTGAGGAATGTATATTTTCTGAGAGAAAATATAAGCGTCAGTGTCAACCATGAATCTGTATTACATGGCTGCATACATATAAGATAGAAAATTACTTAATATTTCGATGGCTTGACGAGCAAAACATCCGTAAGAACTTGTCTCACTTAATGCCCTATACAAGCTGTCGGTATAGTACAGTGACACACTGTATATCTACATCTTGTCACATTGTACAAAATGTGGGAAGTAAAACCGCCCACTAACTTTCGCATTGAAGTAGTGTATTCTATATATACCTACCCAGAAACATGCTGGCCTTCAATGATCAAGGTTTCTAGGGAAATATTGTCATGGATAGATACGAAGAGAAAGAAGTCAAGAGCTCATGTTCAAATATTTGCAAAATATCCGCACTTTGATCATCTCCTCATCCCCAAATCACGATCAGTCAACAGTGGATTCCATCTTCTATCTCGTAGTGTTTACAGTATTTCTTGAGCTACGAGTACGCAATCCAACTCTTCAGTGTAACATTCGCATCCGTCTACAAATCCGCCAGGAGCCAGAAAACGAAGTACTTGTGCAAAGAATGAGACGATAAGGATTTCAGTTTTTCTCGCGAAGAATGCTTCCATGTGAAGAGATATCGAGTTTAGAAACTAGCAAAGGGTGTGCTCATTCAGTTTCGAGGTCAACGATGAACGTGTAAGCAACGCAAACTATAGTTGTGAACCTGCATTTTAGGTGTCCGTGGTCACATCCTACACCCTCAATTTCGCAAGGATTTTTTTTCTTATGAAGATTGTGTGTTGCAAACAAGAAAAAACACGAATTTCTTCCTTTGGGCCCCTCTATACACCTGCCAAGTTTCATGGAAATCGGAGGGGAACACTTAGATAACCCCCCCTGTTAGTTATAGTTGGAAATTACGAAAATAGATATTTTTATTCAATGAAAAATCCCTAACATAAGGACGGTTAGATTAATTAGATTAGTAAAGATTAATGCTTCAGACTTTATCCTGGATGGGGAATTACCACATTACTTTAATATTTTTACAAAACTTCAAGCATACAAGAATGTAATTCTTACGAAACGAAACGAAAAAACCTTAACCACAACTCAATACAATTTTAGATTTCCAATTATTCAATTCTATCAAATCCCAGTACAGGTATATAACAATGTAAATTCACTATACTCCCCAAAATAATTATCTGATAAGATCTGTTCTCGTAGAACATCAGTCGATCCGCAAGAAGCACAATCTAAAAATCCCCAAACATAAAACCGCCTCATATAACAAGTCCTTCATTGTTACAGGGATAAGAGAATGGAACAAACTGCCTGCACCATTGACTAACATTATTTGCCATCAAAGTTTTAAGAAAAATCTAAAGAACTTACTATTGTTCCAACAACTACATTAACCTTCATATGTTAACAATTGCACCTTCACTTATACATCATATAATGCATACCCCTCCCCCCCGCACACACACAATGAACTACGGAAGACTTATTACTTATCTTTACTCCACAGTATATATATTAATCTATTCAATGTATTATTTTATCATTGTATAATATTTATATTATCTTTATTGTATCATCATGATCATTATGTGTTTTTTTTTCTTTTTGTTTTTATTCATTTATTGTATCTCTGACAAGGGTTGGTTGTAGGAACGGCCCACGAGGCCGAAACACGCCTGCTTAAATAAAGACCATTGTATTCTATTCTCTAAAAAGTAGCTACAAATCTTGACCACAAGCATAATTTCTTGACATTCTTGTCTGCTAGACACCCTGTTAGCGAACACGGATTTTCCCTGTAAATGGTACTTTGGTGCACAAACCACAGTGCCACCCACCTTCCTGTACGCCTGAAACAACACCGCCACCTTCTTCGAAGTGGAGGAAGAAGTCACGTAGGTCTGCCTTGTAGCTATTCTATAGATCATCACCTTGATGAAAGAAAAAACATCAACTCCCGAAGACAAAGAGCAAGGGGAGGCTGGCTCCTGTGATTCCTCCTCACGCCGACGATACTCGGATCCTCTCTGGCCGCTGGCCAAAGCAAACACTCAAGGCCAAGCCAAGCACGAAATTATGGGAAGTATTGGATAAGATTTATCATCTTCTTCAATTTGCTTCGAAAGCCGCTGGCGAAAAACAAAAAAAAATCAAGGGATTACGAAGCACAAGAAACATTGTAGCTTTTGGTACCTGCACTGCCTGCCACACAAAACATTTTTCTTTCTTCTTTCAAAGTCCTACTTCGTCACGTTGTTCAAGTCACAAGTCACAACAGTCACGCTGGACCGATCAGCAATTGGGCAGTTCAAAATTTCGAAGTAACCGAGAATGCTTCACTGTTAACGCATCTTCCGACTGCCAAAGACCTCAATCAGGGAACAGCTAAGGGTAAGAGAATGGGGGAAAGCGAAATATATCCAGGTTGTGGAAAAAATGAAAGAGGCGCGCTGGCATGGTTCGGATTAGGGAGATGGAAACAATTAAGAAAGAGAAACGAAGCAGGGGGAACGATATGTTATTTGTGCGATGGGGAGGAGACGGACGAGCATATCCTCAGGCCCGTAGCCAGGAATTATTAGTAGGGGGGGCAAAGTCAATTCTTGAGGGGGCAAATTTTTAATATATTATTTCGCATTGGCAGATATAGTGGGGAACATAGGAGGACGCGTTGTCCCCCCCCCCCACACACACAAAGCAATTACTAACCGGAAAGGGATGATATTGTGAAACTCCAACGAACAAAAGAAAAAAAGTCTAACATCAAATATGAATAAAATTTAAGATAAATAGGCTAATCCGGACTGTATCTACTTGAAATTTAAATGTGCTGCCACCGAAAATCGAATCTGAGGGTCTCTTAGGACTACCACGGATCCTATTTGCTTCAAAGGGGAGACTCTTACATCACTACAGAAAATGTTGGCTTACTGGTTACTTTAACCAATTTGCAAAATATTGTGTGAATTGTATTATTTTATTGTTGAAAACACATTTCTTTGACACCCGACAAACAAATGGGAACCCCTTGATTGATCAATGACTTCTTGGATTACGATGTCATTTCATACTAAGGAATTTTGTATCCTCTTTACATTATGAAAAATATGTTCCTTAATGACTATAATATGAAATCAACTATACAGTGTATAAGGGGCCTCCTTCACCTTACTCCATCCTTGCTGCATGAGGTCTCACGGATGCCTGTCACCACCAAAGCGTACAAACCCCAAATATCAGGGTTTTTTAAAATACTGATACTGCTTTCTGTGAAAAATAGAATGCCTTAAGATGAAAATCCACTCCACAGCTGAAGAGTTGACAGAATGTTTTGGCAAAAAATTAGGTTATAAAAAAGTCAAAGTTTCCTGTATATAGCACCGTGCCATGAAGACACATTTAGGGGATGTGGGGATAGATCCACACACATTCTCGACCTCGGCCAAATTGAAGGTGATGTGATCAGCACCATGCTCCGGCAGCCTTTACTCCCCAGGGTTACCCCCAGGTACCCATTGATTTGAGGCTGGATGAGGCCCAGAGCTGTTTTATGCGGGACAAGACAGGAAAAATTCCGATCTTAGTTCACCCACCCCAGGAATTGAACCCCGGTCTCCCACGTGGCACACAAACGCCGTACCGACTTTTTTTATTTTTTAAAGGAATACCCCTAAGCGGTAGTATGCCCTGTTATTCACTTTTTCTCAGGTTGTCATTTTTTACATTTTTGGACAAACACAAACATCCATGTCCAAACCGGGATTCGAATCCAGGACCTCTGGCAACGCAGCGTCATTTTCTTGAACCTATATACGCAGGGCAATTTTCACAGTGTGTAGAGGACATCAAGGCGAACAACTTTTCTTATATTTGCTCGTCCAGTTCTTGTTTCGATGCTACAATACAAGCCATCGAAAAATGGCATCATCTGCCATTCTTAATGTATGCAATCCCAATTAGCTTCACGGTTGCAAATGGCATTTATTTTTACTGCCGCTAAATATTCTAAAAGCAATAGAATACTATGGAAATGATAGCATGCCAACAGGAAGTCAACACTTACCCTATCCTTTATAAAATACATTTATCATATTACACACCCATGTTGCTTATCATATTTGCCCCCCAAAAACACCATTTGCATTTGAAATCATCGCATTAATGTAAATTACTATGAAAAATCAAATTACACGTGTTAAATATATTATTTTAGGTTGACATTCATTTTTCTAAGGGGGAGGGGTGGCTTTGCCCCCCCCCCCTTCCATGTTCCTACATTATTATACTTTCACCTAGAAATTTAGTGTAGAGGAATCTTATCACCCATATTAGACGACATTAGACTCTTAAAGAAAATCAAGTATTTTCAAGCGATTAAAGTTCAAAGCACTATGGGGGAAGAGGGTGCAGTGGCGCAACCACAGGGGGCAATGGGCATTGCCCCTCCCCAACCTTGGACAGAAATCAATTCTAGGGGGACAAACATTGAGGTTAAAGAAAGCAAGACTAGGAGAATCTAAGAGTAACAGGACAAAATGATACTCAAGCTACTCTTTCTTGCATTATTTCTTCCAGGCGGCCAAGACCACCTGCAGGGGGACACAAAGGGGCAATTGCCCCCTCGATATCAAATTTTATAGAGATAAAAATACAATTGGTAAAGTTTTCTTGATCGCTTCGCTCGCAATGTCTGCTTTTATTGCAGTTTTGTTAAGTTCAGAGCCGTAGCTAGTGGGCGGCGGGAGTTGGCCTTGGGTGCCGAACGATCTAAATGAAAAAAAATGTAAAAGAGAATGCCATGGCGCCCCATGGAATTTTTAGTGCCATATTAAATCAATATTGTTTTCAGTTTGCAAAAATTTGGATGTAAAAGATTTCTTGCTCGCTTCGCTCGCAATTTTATTATTTTCTCTAATGCATTGTAAATTACCAGTGAAAGAAGTTATAACTAAGTACTTCACACTCTTACTGCTAAACTATTTTGTCTTAAATGTATGAACACAATTATTTGAAGGAAAAGGAGGGCAGCATATTTCACAGATAATTTATTTATTCGTTATGATTCCTCTATGTTACTGCATTATATATACCCACCAATGCAACGAAACAACAGAGAATAAAATGAGGATTTTCTTTCCCGACTGAACTTTCATCAAGGCTTTTGCTCCCTTAATCAGAAGGTCTGCTCACGCCTATGCCAGTGTCTGTGCAAGAATCTCGATCAGTAAAGAAGAGGATGATGTTCGCCTATACTGTAAGGGGAGTTGTGGAGCACGTGGTGCTATTAACACAGAAGACCGTCACCGCGAAGTGGTACACCGAGGAGGGCTGCCCAAGTAGTTCAAGCTCTCAAAAATACTCGTCCACGTTCGAAGGCAGACGCTTAGTTGGCATCGAGTATTTTGCACCTACGGGACTGAAAGTGCTGGAGCATCCTCCCTACGGTGCAGACCTCGCCATGTGACTCTGCACTGTTTCCTCACGTCAATAACAGGCTAAAAGGAATAGGTTTTCCAATTAAGAGAACCTTCTAAGGGCGTGGGATGACGAGTGTACCCACTTCCCTCAGGAATTATAGAGGAGTTGGTTCGACAAATGGTTTTGAAGGTTGAAGAAGTGGTGAAAAGTATTTTCAAAGATTTTGAAAATGAGAGGTGTATTGCAAAACTTTCGTAGAACCTTTTCTATTTACACTCCAAAAGATACCTGGTGTAACCGACATCACACCACAAATTTTATTGCTTTCTATCAGAAATAATAAATGCGAAACACTATCACATTTTCGTCATGTTTGATAACTGGCCCAGTAATCTGTCCTACACATTACGTATCTTTAATAACATAAGGTCACTCAGAATGTCTGAAAATCGTGAAATCATTTTCCGAAATCTGAATATGGAAAGATTTTTTTTCCCCAATTCTGGTACGACATTATGGAATCCAACACACGTTCCTTAATAAATCACCAAATCCATAAGAGTCTTTGTTAAGTTCCTAGAGCAATATAGGATATAATTGTAAAGAACAGTGAGAATTCCAGATAGTAATGTGTTCTATATTTTTCACAGGGGGGGGCAAGGCATGGTCTCAGGGGGGGCAGTTGCCCCCCTTGCCCCCCCTCTAGCTACGGGCCTGCATATCCTACTTAACTGCCCTTCCACATGTGACCTAAGGGACAAATGGATGAAAAACTTAACAGGGAGGGAGGTGATAGAAGTGGTAGACGACAGAATAAAGATAAAGGAAGCGGGGCAGCAAGTGGGGAAATACCTGGGAGAGGTAAGAGAACGGCGGGGGAAAGCTATTAGAGAAGACAACGAAATTAGTGATCATGCTCCAGCCGAGCCATCTTTATAGTAAAGTAAAATGTATGCGTTTTTTGGTGAGAGTGCAGGAAAAGAGGAGTGGGGCGAGGAAGAAGGAAGAAAGACTGGAAGAAGAACTGTCGTGGGAGGAGAAGAAGACAGAGGGAGAGACAGCTTAAAAGAAAACTAAATGTAACAAAATATTGTAGAAAAATCAAAACTATGGAGTGAGTACAGCCTATGGCTCGCACAAAAAGAAAATAAATCTAACCTAAAAAATGCTAATTCTGTAACGTTTTGGAGATCAGAAAATTATAATCAAAGTTGCTACATTAAATGTAAATGATGAGTGAGTTTGAGTTTTCTTTTAAGTCAACTTTATGCAAATATAAGCTAATCGGGACTGGACCTACCAGTGGCGGCGATTGGGTTTCAAAACTGGAGGGGCAAGAACACTTTACAATCCCTTGGTAGATAAGTTATAGCATCGTGCGGGGGCAAAAGTGGCAAAAAGTGTGGGGGGGGGGGGCAACCGCCCCCACGCCCCCTAATCGCCGCCACTGGAACCTACAGTTTAAAGTGTGATCCGAGGCTTTTGAAATGAATTAATTTTACTTCGATTTTCTGCCACTTTTGGCTAATTGAGAAGATTCAGGATGAATGGTGATAAAGATGAAGTGGATGAAGGGGGAATTAAACACATATGGACAGACACAACAAGAGTCCCACAGAAGAGTATACTGACTATGGGTTCTACGCCAGAGCCTCGCTAGTCTGCAAAATTCAGTCCAGGGTGTACTACGTACGAAGAAAGGTTGACAAGGGTGTCTTCTTAAAGGGCCACTCACCCCTTACGTCCGGGACCTCTTGATTACCAGGTAACCTCTATGCCACAAAGAACTTGAAACAAACTTTACAACAATTTGTGCAATAATTTTCATTATGAAAAACAATAACAGTTTAGGTTGTGTCCTAATTGCGAACAACACCTTAATCGTTCTAATTGCGAACACATAAAAGTGAGAAATAATTTCATGTTCTAATTGCGAACACATGAAACTGAAAAACATGTTTTCAAAAACAGAAGGTAACAGTTGGGCTGAAAAGTTCGTAGGCTAACATAGTAAAAAATATTTTTTTGACAAAATTCGATTTTATTATTCAATATAGTTGCCTTTGAGGGCGATACAACGATTATAGCGGTCATACAATTTTTCGATGCCATTTTTATAGTACGATTTCTCTTTAGCCTCAAAATAGGCCTCAGTTTCGGCGATTACCTCTTCATCAGAGCTAAATTTCTTTCCAGCGAGCATTCTTTTAAGGTCTGCAAACAGGAAAAAGTCACTGGGGGCCAGATCTGGAGAATATGGTGGATGGGGAAGCAATTCGTAGTCTAATTCATATAATTTTGCCATCGTTTTCATTGATTTGTGACACGGTGCATTGTCTTGATGAAACAGCACTTTTGTCTTCTTCAAATGGGGCCGTTTTTTCGTGATTTCATCCTTTAAACGCTCCAACAACGCTATGTAATAATCTCAGCTATCTCGATCAACTTCACTTTACGATAATTTAAAATTATTTTGTGGACTTTTTTGATGTTTTCGTCGGTAACAGCCTCTTTGGGGCGTCCACTGCGTGCATCGTCTTCGATGCTCATTTCGCCTCGTTTAAATTTAGCAAACCACTTCTCAACGGTTGATTTTCCTGGTGCAGAGTCCGAATAATGTTTATCAAGCCAAGCCTTGGCTTCAACAGTATTTTTTTTTCGCCAAAAAGCAATGCTTTATTAACACACGAAATTCTTTTTTTATCAATTTTTTCACAATAACAAAAGCTGCTTCACTCACAATGCTATATCTCACGAACTAATTATCCGGCAGCTGTGAAATTTATACACGTATCTTTTGAAGGTTAGTACTAAGTAAAAATCACATGGATTTAATTCTAGTAACGCCATCTATGAGTCAGCCTACGAACTTTTCAGCCCAACTGTTAGTGAAGCAGAGAGACAGCTGGTTTGAGTAACATCAGTAGCCAACCTGATTGACTTATCGCGGTCTTCTGCTTTGTAAATCCATCCAAGGTCAAAAAATAGGTCACACTTTTCTTACTAAATTATATATGCTTTGGTGACTACTTTAATCATGCCGAATTTTCTATGATCCAACAAAACACTGATCAGTCTCAAGTCTGAAACTGGATCCCTTTAAAAATAAAATAAAAATAGTTAAATAGACTTGTGTAAGTGGGAGAGAAAGTTGTAGGTCCAAAGGCAGAAAAATGTGTTCGCGATTAGGACACAGTCCTTCCGAGTATATTCCTGTTCAGGCAGCAAGTGTTCGCAATTAGGACTGTTCGCAACTAGGACTGTTCGCAATTAGGACACCATAGTTTAACAATGTAGAAAGTATCTTCATTTGACTCGCTTTTTAAAAAAAAGTAAACAATGATTGTATTCAATTTAATATTCCAAAGGTAAAAGTTTGATTCGTGGATTTGAAAATGTTCCAATGATACAGCAGACTAATGATGAAAAATGAGAGGTAAGATGAAAGGAGAGCGTGGGAATGGTGGTTGCCCTTGTAAAGGATGGTCAAAAAGGAAGAGGGTGAGAACAACCGCTTTTTCATGGGTGAAAGAAGAAAAGAAACACGTTGCCAGTGAGTTTGCTCTGTGTTTTTCGATGCTGGTATGCGTTACACGTAAGCAATAAACATCTTAGAACTTTTCGAGAAAAGTGTATGTAACCTGAAGAAAAATATATGGAACAAACTGAGTGTCCTCACAGTATTTGTATATGAAAGAGGGCTCATTCCTATCCCTTTCCTACTGTTTCCACCCCTCCCCGCCAACCCATAGAAGTGCGGCTAGGAGGGTCAGTTGCACCTGCTCTAATACTATCATTAGAAATTTAGTGTAGAGGGCTCTTATCACCTTTATTAAACAATATTATACTCCCGTCCTGTTAAGGAACAAAATAGAACCCATTAGAATGTATGGACTTATGGATCCTTAATAACCCCGGTGTAATTAATTTCCAGGAATTGTAAATAAATTCAATTTCCGCCCGAAAGAGAGAATCAGCAAGTGTAAATGGTAGGGATGTGACGAAGCTGAAAATTCACCGATGCCGATGTACTCACCGATAATTTTCGGAACCGATACCGATGCCGATATTTAACCGATTCCGATACATAAGATTATTAAACAGAAATGGGATCTTATTTTCAGCATGACAAAAATAAATTTGCTATGTACATTTCTATTACATATCATATGTACGTATATACATATATATTCTCAAGAGATGCGAATGTACATTTGCATCTACAAAATGTTATGTGAACCTTTGAGAAGAACATGGATTCTCGAGAGATTTAATGCAAAATGAATTCCTGTTCTGCCATATTCAACTTCAGAAACACGAGATTTGGAAGCACTTCAGGAATTAACCTACAAATCACTGAATACTGTTCTCAGCACTTGCTTCAGGTTTGAATACTCACTTTTGAATTTCCAATACAACAGCAGATCCTGGTTCAGCAATGTACTGTTTTATTTCCGATTTATAGTTACGTTGATCCTCTGAATGAGAGTTTGCAATAATTTTCTTACAAAAACTCTACAATAATGACGAATCATAACCAAATTTTCAATAAATCTTACAAAACTAGAATATAAAACTTATTAGAAGGCAAAACTCTAGTATAATCTGTACCGGTATAAATATAGGATTTTTGCCGATGCCGATACCGATGAGTAAATTTCTGTAATCGGCTTCGGCACATCCCTAGTAAATGGGTTCTAGGCCGTAAAGAACCTCTCTATGTATAAGTATTTCACCTCGATCCAGGAACCTTTTTTCAGGATGAATTTAAATACGGTCCAGCAACCTTTTTTCAATGAAATAATACGCAACTTGGATCGAATTTCAATTGTGCGAGAAAAATGTTCCTGTCCTGCAGCGAACCCAATAGAACCCATTAGAATTTATGAGTTCCCGGACCTTCAACAGCCCTGGTTTGTAGTGCGCAGCCCGATTTCCAAGTTGTGCCTCGATTGGAGATCTCTGTATTGTAAGAAACGAGGGAAAGACTCCATTGAAAACCAAAGATCAAGTTAAGCTCGCCGCCACGGCCACAATTAGAAGCATTCTGCAAGGCCACCGGTGGCCGTGAGATGGGTCACGGTGCCTTCACCGGCCGCAAAAGCCAGCCTCGGTTCCCTGAATAAGAAAACGGTAGCGGCGTCTTCGCGCTCCAATTCTTACCAATTGATGAAATCTCGCAGATTCCTTGTTTCCCCACGGCGAAACCTCCGATTCCGCTTTGCCGACCTTTTACGTTTAGAAAAATCTTTCGCGGGATGACGGCGAATGTTTGGAAATATGTTTACTCGTTATTACAAGCAACAACAGACCCGTTACGCGGGAATAGTGCTTGCTGGAGTATATCCTTTGTATCTCGTTTCACAGTCGATGGCGAATTTAATTGCGGAAGCGAAAGGAGCCCGCAAATAACAGGAAAATACATAACACACTGCCCATTGTAGCATGGCAATCGTAAGTGTGGCCTTCGGTTATACAAGAAATTAGGCCCTGCACCGAGATCTGTAAGACTCAAAATCCAGATATCTTAAAAAAAAAAAACCCAGGTACGATATGATTACATGTTGAAACTCCACCAAGAGCAATACTCTTCCTATCTATAGCTTTACGAAAATGAGTAGACCGGACATACTCCCAAACTAAAGTGAACAGTCGGTAGGGACAGGTACAAAATTATGGTAAAAAAACTCAATATGTTTTCAAAAAGGTGCTGATAAAATGCCTCTTATTCAATTCAATGCTCTCTTTTTCTGCGCCTTCTGTATATAATGCGCGCGGACCTCAGAGAGAACTGTTGTTCTGCCGAATAGGTTTTGTTGAAGTTCGTGTTTTCTCTCGCGGGGTTTGCTACATTCTCTTGGGAACTATTTGGGGCTGCAATGATTATATTACACTATTTTATAGTTCTTGTTCTGCTCTACAAAATGAGACTATAGGGTTTTATGTAGCTGCTCAAGAAGAGTGAAAATCATTCATTTTTCTGTCCAATTTTTTAACAAAACATGAAAGAAAGGGAAGCGAAAAGGTGCTGAAGCATCAAAGCGAGAGTAAAAAAGAAAGAAATGTGCTAATCTCACGAAAAGGTGCAACAACGTGTGTTCATTTTACTTGATTTCATGTCCTAAAATACATATCTGAAACGTTTGGTGTGAAAAAAGTTATATTTTTAAAAATATGCTGCACCTTAAACTATGATCCCTAGTCATTTGTTTTCACCTCTCGTATCATTTTGTCTTGTGCCCGAGTTCCTCATGTCGTATTGCCTATTTGCCAAAAACTTCAACACTTTTAAATATCGCTGTCTTCGGTTTTCACCTCACACTGAGTCAAGACATCAACGATGTGTTGAAGAATACAGCATATTTTGGCTACGCAGGGGAAGGATAACATGGTACACGGCTCGTATAACATGTTTCATGCAAGAATTGCTAACAAGCTCTTCTGTTTTGCTCACGTAAAAAATTAACGTTAATGTTAATTGACCTATAATTGAAACGAATTTCAACATGACGGTGGGTGCGTAGTTTCTTATATGCAAGTTTTCTTATCTGGTACAATGAAACGTGTGTAACTGTGATCTCTTCAATTTTAAAGTTCGGTATACGGTCGTACAGAAGCACTCCATTTACAAGCACACTCCTATTATTTTTTGGAAGGCATATATTCTTATTGAGCAAAATTCAATTCACATGTTTTAAACATTCAAAGGCTGCCATTATTTATGTTGCTCTATTCCCAGACCTTGGTTCTGTTTGCTTTCACCCATTGTCTCTTTTAACTCCTTACTTTCCTATTTCGTTCTTTATATATCGTCTCTATTTCTCTCTTCTGTATCTTTTCTCGCCAGTTCTTTATCTATCTAATTTTATTTTTGTGGTGTTATTTGCGAGTGTTTCCTTCACCATTTATCATCGCGATTAGCCAAAGTGGCAGGAACGCGACGTTAAATAACAAAAATACATACAAAATGCACACAAACATTTGTTTTAATCTAGGTTATTTAGGTGCACGAGCATCGGCGAATTACTCCTCGCGAATTACTTGGACTTTTGCGGTGACAATTTTCCATTTGCGTCACTTCGTTTGCAAACTGTCCACTGTATTGGAAATGAAACGCTATACATTGAAAACAGCCAAAAAATTTCACACAACCAACCAACACTATTATTACTGATAATGAATTATTTCTCTACTAACATCAGTACACAATTTCATCAATTGCACACTCTACTCTGCTCCTACAGCAAAACAATAGGATGCCATTCGTCATTGTGTTGAAATAACACTCAACTCTGCTCATGGATAACTAGCTGAAGAACTAACGTTACAAAGGAAACCGAAGCATGAATCCTGCTGGCAATTTTCAAAGTATATCCATCAATTACAAGCAATGACATCATTGTTGACATAATAAGCTGACAACATTTGACGGAGTATGTCACCAGCGACAAAGGAAGAGCGCGAAGCTGATGCGCCACAAGACACACAGTGTATGCCGTCTAGAAAGGGCTACTACAACAGGAAGACAAGTTCAAGACTTCATTTAAATAGGTCGCCTGTTCCTCAAGGCTCACGTCCTGACCGACAGAATATAGCTACTTTCCAATAGGCACGACTATTTCTTCAGATAACTTCTGTTGACATACAGGACTTTTGGAATATCGCTGTGCTATTGTTAGGTTTATTCTCGTGAGCCAGTTCAATGTTCCTATTCATCAGAGGAAATTAAATGATTCTAGATTTTCAAATTACTTCTACAGTCACGATTAATGTATGATGTATTTTTTTTCTACACTGCTCTCGTTCTCATTTTCGTTAAAAGCAAGTTTCAATGAGCCGAATTATGCAAAGAAATTGGTAAGATTTCAAAAATTTGCTACACGCATAATGTTTTGGATAAATTTGTACTTCACCCAAGGTCCGGTCTTTATTTCTTAAAAAAATATGTCATCCAAGAGCCCGAAGACGCACTCAATCCATCTGTTATGTTAAGGTGCAGTACCTAGAGGTGGGCCTGTCGAACACTTATTTGGGAATTTCCGTGTTGACAGAGTAGAGAAGAAGATAAAGAATATGTAAAGATAGACTGTGGATATTGCTATGTGAAGATAGATTGTGTTTTGTCTTTGTTTAATGTATTTAATGAAGTTTTTGTAACATGGAGTTATAAATTACAATAACTTATGTTTTTTAGTTACAGTTTGGCCTAATTAATGATCATTTAGCACGTTTAAAATTGTGTCCTCAACTTCCTGTCAGTGCGGAGAAGCTAAACAATCGCTCAATCATTTATTTTTTCAATTCTACTTAAGACAATATCGAGACATTTTATTTAAAAAATTATTACGCGTTCAGGTTCCATTCGGACATCAATTTCTACATTAATCTCTGAGCCTCGTAATGCAGTTATTTGGATACTTTATAGTTTCGCTCGAAAACATAGGATTACAATATAATTCTAAACACATGACCCTCACAATTATTTAGACGTCATACTATCATAAGACCAGAATGGACAAAAAACACTCAGTAAGAAGTCAATAGTAGTGATTCGAAGGAAGTGGACGATAGGAATCACCATCTTCAAACATATAATATATACCTAGGTATGGTTAGAAATCGCAAAATTATGCGGTGTAAGCCAATCAAATAAAGAAGAAGAAGATGACCATTACACGTTTGATGTTCGTTGAAGATCGTTAGAAAACGACTCCTACCGAGAACAGGATAATCCAATGTAATATAATTGCACAAAATTCTTAAAATAATAATCTTCAGAAAATAAAAGAACTCCAGGTGACCCCAACTGACCGTGTCTGCTGTAATGCATTTTAAGTTGCTATCATCTGAACCTAACTAGTAGCATGTTGGACAATTATCTCAATATGATTCCTTCAGCATTAGGTGTTCTGAACACAAAGTTTGGAATTGACTTCCGGATTCTGCACGTATTTGATGCCTGAAAATAATTTTCTGAACATGTCTGGAAGATGGTATAAATTGCACAGCAACTAGCGATCTCCACTTTAGATGCAACCTCGTAATCTTCTCCCAGGTGCAACGGCCCAACTTCCCTAAGATTCCAGCAACAACCAGTCTGGGAAACTTTAACCTCGAGTTGCGAGATTACCGGTAATGGTGGCTTGGAAGTGATGAGAACCTCACTAATAGTCGTATTCACACAGCTTCCCCACGAGACCTCACAACTTGAGGAGGATATTAAAGAAATCAATGGGTGCCTTAGAAATATGGGTTTTGAAGTTGTTGACTTCCAAATTGATAGACGAGACAAGAGGGAAAAAATGCGTAATTTACGATAAACAACAGGTACTAACATTTCGCAAGAACAATTTCTGAAGAGACCAAACTGGACACAAAGTGAAGATCAAAATTATCTAGATGTCTTGTAACTTTTATTTATTTGAAATACTATGCAAAAGATGTGAGACACGTCTTCAGTATATCATAATGTACATTAAAAACTGAGGAGCATGAAGTAAAAAAATATATCTTTACGGTCGTCTCAAAATTGGAATTCTCGTACTTTAAAACATTACTGAATTCTACATGACATTTTATCGAAATTCTATATGAAATTTCCAAGTACCTGGGATATAGGAAGTACCATTGCGCTTTCTACGAAATTCAGAAAATTGTATTCTTCTTTCGCAGGCACAACAGTAAATATAAAAGATTTCTGAAGTTTGGCTCCATTTCAGCAGCGACTTTATCTAAAATGTGTAATAGAATCCTTCTGATATTTTGAATTCAGGAAAAATAGATACAGTATGTTTAGAACCTTTAGAACTTTAGTATTACAAATATATTCTCTAAATATTTGTATCCTCCTGAATGCTCTACAAGGAAATTCCGACAGAAAGCAAGAAAACGTATGAAAATGTTATGATGAATGGGGGATGAAGCACGATAAAGCAAATGGATGAGAATAAATATTTGACACGACGCTAACAAGAGGACTGTCGAGTTAACGAATATTGGAAATGGTAAAGAGATTTTCAGTAGGAATTAGAACTTGTCCATTAACACCACCAAAGTAAATTTAGTGCTTACGAAAAGTACAATGTGTGAGGTGAACTACTATATGTATTGGAGAGAGAACTTGAGGAAATAAATATGGATAGACTGGCGACTTTTGAGATGAGAGCATGGTCGAAATTGACAAGTAAATGGAAGTTCTGATAAACTACGTCACCATAAAGAACTCGGAAAGAAGAACTCAATAGAATATAGTGCTTCAATAAGAAAGACAAATGCTAAGACAGGGAATGTTTCGAAAACGTACTGAGAATAGAAGATCATGCAAAAAGTTGATGGAAAGTCGATAAATCCTTATTTGTACTATGACACTGATATTTTTCTATGTAGCGTTCAATTAAACAGGCACTGGATTTATTAACCTAGCTCAGGAAAGACTTAAATCTGTCGTTTTGAAAATTGTCTATTAGCCTACATTTATTAGGAGTTCTGTCTAAATCTTAGCGTGTAGATGTCTGTAATTGAAAATAGGTTTATGCCTCCATGAAGCTAATTCTTCTATATTAGCATGTAAGGTTAATTGGACACTGTGCATTGTCTACTGCTTCTACATTTATATATAGTACGTATTCTAACATTACGTTTGGAAAGAGCATCTATTCTAGTCTTCAGATGAACAATTTATTTTTGCGTGTGGTGAGGATCGAGGACAGATTTTACTACAAATCCGATGCGCTAACCAACTCCTCAACTATGACAGACATCTAGACAACAGAGAGAATATGCACTTGATTTCTCTAGAAGGAATTCTAACCGGATGAAATGTTGAAAGTTTTGGAAACGAGAGAACTTTTAACAAAAAGTCTTTCACGAGAAACGCCAAAAGTCCAGTGCACCTTAAGAACTTCAATCAAATATCCTGAATTGCGATACAAAGTTTCAATAAAAGCGCTGCTTGACTTTCTAGCAGGAAACATATATATCTAAAGGGGAAGACTTACTTTCAGCGAAATTCCTGTCCAATTAAAGAGCATCTTTCCGCTGTAACACTGGATTCCAAACCCTTTATGAACTAGGATCCTTTTCGCAAACACTCGAAACCCCAACGCTTCCTCACTGAAGGCATTCCTTCTCCTCCAACCAACCAACGCCCGCCGCAAACGTAAAACCTCGCGTGCCATGATAATTATCCACATTTCGCATGCAAATCACCTCACAGTACGAGTAACATGCTCGTACGCGATTCAGAAAAAAAATCCTCTCACTTTTCACTTCGTTTTGTTTGCACACTGCTCTTTTTTCGCAAGATAGCGCTTCCACAAAGAATACATTTCTTGGAAGCTCTATTAAAAGTCACGTGCAGGTATCCAACCGTTTGTGTGCAGTATGAGGATTGCGAATCTGCAGTGTTACCAACCCATTCTTTAAACTTTAAATTAACTTAATTTACTTTATGTAAAGATCTGTCATCTAAAGTTTATCCAATCATAAATTACGGTTTACAAAAACACTGGGTAAAGAGTTTTCATATGGATTACGTTTTCACAACAAAAGGAGATCAACAAATTAACAGTGAAAATCGGAATGTAAAAAATGTTGGTACAGAACAACTTGTCGCACCAAATTTCTACACTTCACATAAACAGAACACAAAATTTGACATGCCTAACCTACTCGTGTAAGCACCGTTCCACCCGGAAATAGGTTAGGTAGGTCAGACTTGGTGCTCCTGAGACGTCTGAGACGTGCGTAAATGGGATGGGAAAAGTTAGACCAGTACTTCGGATGGAACAAGAGGGTAGTGCAAAATTAATAGGTTCGAGCTCTGGTGGAATGACAGTTTGGCCTCAGTTTCTACACTGAATAAAATTTAAACGCAACAAACAATAGCCAATAAGTGAAACTGCCAATTTCCAACTCCAGAAAAACACATATTTTGACCCGTGCATGTTAGGTTTGCGGTCGACTGGTGGCTTAGAAGAATGAAAAACCAAATAAAGATATGTATGTTAGTTTTAAGGTTTTTTAAACTGAAAATCCTTTCTTTCAACTGGGCATTGATTAAATAACATAATCAGACGTCGGGCACACCTTGGACTGCCTTCTGACACGACCAATGTTGCCATGTTTATGAATATGCCATAATTAACCCCATAAATCGTCTGTAATGCATAAAATGCGTAAAAAAATATCGTTCTTTTATCTATTCCATAAATATCCACAGAGACCATACACATTGAACATTTTGCAAGCGACTCCACATCTGTCTTTTATTAATGTTTGTTTTTACTTTGTACAAAATCTTGTTTTACACCTTAGAAACTTTTTCCCCACACTGATCTTCATGTAGAGCATAAAAGGTAAAAAAAAAAAAAAAGTAAAGTGTTCCCCTGTGCATAGCACCACGCCATGAAGGCGTATAGGGGGTGTGGGGGTAACGCCACACACTTTCTTGATCCGGTCGTGAGTGGGGGTGATGTGATCAGCATCACGCCCCTGACCGCCTTTACTACCCCCCAGGGTTTCCCCCAGGTACCCATGTTATTCGACGCTGGGTGGACGCCGGGGCCGCTTCCATCGTTAGAAAAGTTCCCGGATATGAACATGCCGGGGATCGAACCCGGGACCTTTAGCATGGTAGTCAGACGCGTTACCGACTGAGCCACCGCGGCCACATGTAGAGCATGGTTTTGTTTAACATTAAAAAATAACCCTGTATAAGATTCGTGTGTCTATCGCCTTTTGAACAAAAGTTGCGTTCGTTCAAAGTTTCGGTTGCGACATTTTGACCACTCTGTATATGATATTGAAACCTTCATATTGAGCTAGGTTCCCCCTATGCATTTACTGTAAATAGAATAAAATATGCGAATTTTATCGCGAAATAAGAAAGTTCTATGAACGAAAACGATCAAGATTTAAATACGGTTCCAAAACAACTTAGTTGGCAACATTGGGGAAATGAACATGGTGCATGAATCACGTAATGACGAGATTTAACATGAATTTTAATGTGCATGGCTATGAAGTACTTAGCGAAACGATGACAACATTGTCCTGAGTATAGTTTCGACATTTTTTTCTTTGTAATTTCACCGTTACTTGCCTAAATACTACAGTCCATAATGTTCCCACTTGAGTAGGTCGACGCATTATCTGTTCTCAAGTCTTTTTTGCATGATGCATCATCATAGTTGCACTTGTGGAAGCATGTATGTCGTGTCGTGCTAGTGGAATGAGGAATTATGATAAGAATCTAAGCGGAACACGCCAACCTCTAGATGGGATATGATAGGTCGGTCGGTACCCATCTGCCCAATCTACTCGGACAGTGTAGGACGATAAGTGATTGGTTCGTGAGCACCAGCGGAGTGTTTATCGCTGCCATCGCTGTCAACATTCGTTACGAAAAGAAATTTCTTCTTGGCACAACTCGTAATACTAAAGTGTTACGTGGAAACGATTACAGATTTCACATAAAATAGTGTCCGAATTTGGGGTTGATGTTACTTAAAAGGTTCCATGATTCGATCTCATACCAATAAGAAAGGGAGAACTAAACTTCAGTAAAAATATACGTCTTTCATATATATATATATATATATATATATATATATATATATATATATATATATATACATACATACACATACGGTGTTCCGTATAGGACACCGAATTAGAAAATTAAATAAAAATAGGGAAAATATCATGAAAATAGTTATACTTCACATATATGTAAGCAGTACCATTTCCCATTTACTTATGGAAGACAATGTCAGGCATATGTCCACTCCTACTGAGTCTGCATGCATTTATACGCTCCACAAAAGTATTGATAACCCTCTCGCAGATGTCTGTCCCGATGTCTCCAATCACCCGTATGATTTCCGCCTTCAGTTCCAAAAGGGTTCGTGGTTTGTTGGCGTACACCTGTGATTTCACAAACTCCCATAAGAAGAAATCACAGGGTGGAAGATCACACCACACAGTCGTTCTCAGCGGATGGATGGATTTCACGCTCCTGGATTATTCGAGGATTTTCGGAAGGAAACCCCAACGAACGATTGATTGATTTGGTGTTTTAAGTCCACTTTATGGACAGTAAGGCTAATCGGGACTGGACCTACAGTTTAAAGTGGGATCCGAACCACTTGTGCCTCCACCGGGTATCGAACACAACGAACGAGTTAAAACAATTGAAGCTACATTCATCGGCATGACAACACATGCCAACATTGGCAACAACGGGTCTGCCAACCTCGAAACAAAACAATAGCACTCGATTCAAATTCGGAGTCCTATACGGAAACCCCTTTATTACTAGAGCTTGATGACCTAAAAAATCTTTAAAAATATATGAATAAACAAAATTATTTAAAAATGACCATTTTTTTAAAATGCCCCCAAAAAAAATTTCCGCACTTAAAATGAACGCTCCATTTTCTCAAAAATTGCAAGAGAGAGTACTTTAATAATTCGATTGTCCACCTCTGCGCCTGAAGCAATAAGGCCTATTTTTATTGTGTATTTACAAGGTTACATATTTATATTATGCAATCACAATGCATAAAAATGCAATAGAATCCAATGAAAAAAATAATTCCGTTCGTAAGTGAATGAATGAGTTAAAATTCTTGAGAACATCGGCACATATGACCATTTTGCACCGTTCAACTTACTTTGCACATACAGTCAGCGGCAATAATAATGGGACAGCTAGATCGAGAAGTACTCACTTCCCTGTAAGGCGTTGCGTGTTGCCTACATCGATAAGTGGATTCTAATAGGAAATTTTCAATGGCAACTTCTACAAGCACCGTGAAGTTAGCAACACACATAGTGCAACATTTTTATTGTCGGTGAGTGTACATATAATTGGTAGTATTCCTCTTACCTACGGGCGCATGTTAGGAACGCTTGGACATTTTATAGGGTTAAAATATAAATACATATATCGTATCAATCTCTTCTAAATTGAGATTTATAGCTAGCCTGAATTCATAACCCCTGTCGCCAGCCGTTGCTCTCTCAGGCATTCAAAGAATGTCACATCAGTAATTTACAAATCCTTCCTGGTCTATTGGAGTTAAGGTGCTGATCAGCTGGTATTTCAGGGCAACGACCAGGGAAGGAGGAAAGAGAACAAAACAGAGAGCAACGTGTGGTGAGGGGTCTTTTGCCTGGAATCGCCGAACAAGAAGGAATTGAGGAGATTGAGCGATCGAACACGTTTCGATATGAACAGCTATCACCGGGGAATTGTATCATCAGAGACAGACAGGTATTGTTACTTCCAACCATGTTGATCTAGACTTGAAGGTATAAATCCGAAAGCTTGTGTTTTGCCATTTCCAAGTGTGTAGTTAGTACCTCTCGCCCATTACCATTAGGCTTACCTTGAAGGGCGAGTGCTCAAATGAGGAGGATGAATGATTAAGCGAGCTACATCACCCCCCTCAATGGTGAAGGTTCTTGGTTCGATCCCACGTACTCAGAGTACGTTACGTGGATGGAGGTGCTGGAATTTTCATTCATTTCAGTTTGAAATAAATGAAAACTAAGAACATAGAACCGTCATGCCATTTTTGTGCCCGATTTCGTTCATCTCAGGCGGAAACGCAAAGAAAAATAACATTTTATTTTAAATTAGGCTTCCTCACCCTCCAGATAGGTTTTCTCATTTCTAGGCAGAGAAAAGAAAGGATGAAAGTTATAATGAAAACATTAAATGAATAACAGGCTGCGTACGTATTTAAAAGTAGAGAATTTATAGAGTTACACGTGTTTTAATGCTAATATCAGCTGGGGAGAACCATTAAGCTATGATAGATGTCGAGTTCTAACTTGAGGATGAATCAGATGAAACCTATAGACCTCAAGTCAGAGTCGGTCACCCGCAAAATGTAAATTGCGGAGGAACCTGCGCCCCAGCTCCGTCGCGGTTATCCGCGTCGGGCTGGCAATTTGGTATCAGGAGCGTCCGGCATTCCGCGTGGCGGAAGGTTCGATGTCGGATTTTAGGGAGGCCCATGTCATCAAAAATGTGGCCGGCCCAGGGACGTCCGTGGACGATTCCCTATCAATCTGCTCCTGGTAGCTCTGTGGTTCACTCACGAACCAGGTACCATGGCTACAACAAATTCCCACTTGGGAAATTTTTACCATCCAGAATTTTAAATAAGGAATAAGAATAAGGCATTTAGATTTGATGATTTCTTGCATTGACAGTGATTTTAGAATTTTTTTTATATGATCTTGGATACGAAAATTATGACAACGTTGGTTATGAGGATGCAGTAAGCTATAGTCAGCAGTAAACGATTTTTTACCCTTAACATTTTAATTAATTAACAACGTGGATTAAAAGTGGATTTTAAAGTTATTTATGAATGAGGAAAATAAATTAGTGCCACCGAGTCAGAGTCAATCAGCACTATGTGCATTTTAACGAGTTATGGCACAGAGTATGCTTGTTTGAGTCAATATATTGTTATTAGTATTATTATTAATTGAAATTTCTTAAAAGTTTAATTTAAATTTGGTTTAAAACTGACCGTAACTTGTAAAGGATTTAGAATGCTTAAACTATGACTGCTAAGACTTTTGCAACGAGGATATTACATTTTATACATATATAGTTTTGGGAACGAATAAGGCCCCGAGGACCACTCATTTATATTCTTAATGACTGAAGTCTCCTAGCACCTCATGAAGGGAGCTTAGATTAAGGAGATAGTCAAGTTTATACGAGATAGTCACTTGCCTTATGTTACCTTAACTTACGCATACATTGCCTGAAAATTTTAATCCATGTTAATATGTAAAGAAACGAAACGCTAATTATATTCCTCGACACGCTGTACAATTATGTCCGCTATTACGCCAAGCGTATATAGTTAGAGTGGCGTGCCGTGATTTAGGGTATAAACCGCCCGATTAATTAAAAGTTCTAGTTGAGAAGTAATAGATGTATAAATAGGCTGCAGTGACGTGAGATGTCCGTACACAGGTAAGCAGTTGTGACGAGAATGAATCCGTACACATATATACATATACTTATATGCTTTAAGCAAAGTTAGGCACAGCCAACTTATTTTGAATAACTAGAAGAGAATTATGAGAGCATTACACGGCGTGGACGTTTCTCACATATTAACGAGATTTGTTTTGTTAGTATATATTTATATTTTTTTTCCTGTCCGAAACATTGTTTCGTTTGACAGTTGAATATTTATCCTTAGCACGTTGTAGCTTCGAATCTTAAAAACTTTAAAATGTAGTTTGTTTTAAATTTTAAAATATAAATATTAATATTCTGCTCCAAGTTACGGTATTTATTAAAGTGAAACAGGTCTAATATTTTAAATTCACTTGCATGACATAATAATAATTTATAATAAAATGGCACTAATAATATTAAAGATTAAAAGCAGACTTATTATTTAATAATGTGCTTTAGGCACAAAAGTTTTTTTGCAGTATGTAATAATACTAGCTCAGCGAATACATCACTAGAATTTTATAGTTACTCTTCAGAAGAAGGTATATGATTATATTAGCAAAGTTTATTTTAAGCGCCAGTTATGAGAATATTTATATTATATGAATATGTAGACGACGACGTCAAGATTTTTTTGCGCTTCAATAACAAGTATTTTCCTGCGGATATTGGATTGCAACCGATAATCCTGGAAATCCATTCTGCCATCGCAGAATGATAATGATTAAACCACGACGGTTTTAGTTTCTAACTTTGCCACAATAATATGCTAAGCATATTTTAGAATGAGTAGAGGGAATTATAGATTCTTCATTTTTAGTGATGTTAGCATAATATAAAGTTAATTATCGCATGTTTAGAGAGTACTTTATCTTATTTTTTATGGTCGATTTCAAAATAAACTATTGTTAGCAGACGAAAAGTAAACTAACGAGACTAAAATAATAATTATCTTTTAAATAGTAAAGTTTGAACAAATTTAAACCAGAAAAGCCCTCATCAAGAAAAGTAAAACTTCAGGTAGGAAATAACGTTAGTTGTAAGAAAGAGTAACTGCGGTTGAGACAAAATATGCACAGGAACTTGTACAGTCAAGAGCAGAAGCATTACATAAATCGTGTCATCTTAACAAGAAACCAAAGTAATTTATTAATCATGTTCTTCAGAATAAGAATTTTCTTATTAAAACACCCTCGATTGTACTAAACTGCTTGCCCGGTAATTTGAAATAATATTGGGACATGGTTCGAGTCGCGTCAGCGAGATCGCCAGCAGCAACGTCGCTGGAATCAAAGTTTAAACCTCACAAGCTGAAAAACGGGAGCAGCGCCAAAAGTGTTAACACCGCTGCGGGCGAATCCTCCGCGATAACCAAGCAACCAATCACCGCGAGTCCAGCCCGACGTTATAAACATTAGAGAGAGTAAACAGTACAGTTTTAAACACGTGCATTTTTGTATGGGAGCGACCAAAGTCCAGCTCGGCAGCGGAGAAGCAAACCCCTCTCACTCCTCAAACCCCTTGCCATCCCGCAATCCTCCGTCGGTCATCTTTGGACCCAGTCGGCTTGTCACGACACATTTTTTTTTTCCAAACGTTGAATTTAGTCTCCAGTCTTGAAGCCGTCGGAATGAAGAATTTGCAACGTAAGAAAATCACCCCCCTTTCCCTCTTGTATCGAGTTACGCAGCAAGAAGCAGCCACTTCGGCCGCGAAAGACATGTATTCCTTTAACAGGACAACCACGGGAAGGAAAACTTCAATGATAGCAAATTTTTTGTTTGATACAATGTTGCCACTCCGGCGTTATAATTCCCAGAAACGCTTTTACGAACAGAATTTGCTTCAAGCGAAGCAAACTATTAGAATAAATTTAAGCGATTATATATCTTAACGTTTTATTTCCCAGTAAAAGTATGTATATTTTAAACCTCTCTCACCACAATGAGCCAGTACACGTTCAATTTTTAACGATAACAGGACTTGGTCGACTGTCTAGAATGTTCGTTAACAATAGTATAATAATAGGCAAAGTAAAGTTTTCAATGTTTATAGCAAGCAATTTTCCATTCAAAAGAGTAGTAGTAATTTAAGTTGAATCAAACGGAAACAGGACATTTCTCATAGCACAAGGGAAATTAAAGAAATAATTTCGATAATTTTAACAAATATTTCATTGGTTTCGTTATGAATTCTCACATAAATATAACTAACCTTATTCAGTATCAATCTAATTACATACCTTATTATTTTATGGTTATTAGCTTTCTTTATATTGTATTATCGTGGTAACTTATAAATGTTCATACGAGGAATGGTAAAGCAGTTGAATTTCTGTATTTGTGTTAATAAGTCTAGATCAACACCCCTTTCCTCATTTCCCGTTTACGAAATTATACTTTATCCTTTACCTAAGTCTGTCTATTCATCACACCAGTCAAGAGCTATCAACAGGAGAAGGATTTTCCCAGCGTATCTATTGGGAATCAACATGCAGCAGTTTGGCCAATCACCAGCGAGGAGAACGGGATTCGAACCCGAATCTGCACGCATCCCGACGGTTTAGCTTCCCAGGACAACAGCATGCAACAGCCATGTGAGCCAGCCAGCCTGCCAGTATTTTAGTACATGGAACAAACACTTTCCACCCTTATAAGAAGAAACTCCCAAACCGGACAAAATTCTTCAGTCCCTTTCCCCATCAATGCTCCCACAAAAGAAGAACAGAAGAGATGCAGAAAAGAAGAACAGAAGACATGAAGAGGGAGCAGGGAAGAGAGCAGAATACCAGAGAGAAGAATGAACACCGTAGTTTTGTCCCCACAAACTACACACAATATGCTCCTGTTCCGAAAGTGCATCGCTTTCCACAAATATCACGGTACTTCAATCAAAAGTGCAGCTACATAATCCAAGTCATCACTGTGTGTAAACGTTCCCCAAAATCTGCCAGTCTTTATAAATTTCACCCAATGAAGAAGCAGAAATTCATCAAGGACGTATCCTAGTGTTTACACTTCTCACCTCTGTACACTTGCATTACAGAATGTACATGACCCCTCCTAAAAAGTCATTCCGCAGTGTTTACGAAAGTGCATTTTTACGTGACATGTAATGCGTCACATTCAACTCTACAACTTTCATGTAAAGCAGTTTTACACCCACAAAGAAGAACCTTCCAGTGTGTGCAACCTGTCTTTTAACGTCATGCACAGGAGTGTACTCAGTGAGTTTCAACGTCCCATGTCTCATTCACTTTTCCATAAATGCACAAACTATGCTTATCAACGGTGCAATTTTACATGGTTTAAGTGAATATGCTGCATGACAAAATCGTGTTTCGCCAGTGTCTGCAATTTTGTCGACCGTTTCTCACTTAGTTCCTTGAAAGAAACGTTGAAATGAAAATCTGTGTGCAACCAGTTGTGCAACTTTTGCACGGGAGTGTACCATGTGAAAATATTTAAAAGTCGTTTATTCATCATTAAGTACACCGAACAATACTAATCAACAGTGCTTTTAACACATGCCCTTGTCGATCGTTTTCTTACCAGCTTTAAAGAAAACATCGAAGCAAAATTGCTAAGTGCATCAACCTACAAAGGGAAGTCTCACAGTAACTCGAAGGCATGTTTCCCCCAAGTGTACATGTGTGCTTCATGGATTCCAAATATTAATTCATACTTACATCCGTAATTCCAGTAGTGCCGAGAGTGATAACAATCCACTGAACTATCGTGACAACTCCAAACACTTCCAGTGAATGCGTGTGCATCGCAATATAAAACAAGAAGAACCCAAGTGGAAATATATTTATTATACACACATACAAACACTACGTTTTAACTCAAGTGAAAATATGTGTCGTGTGAGTCCACTTGTGTTGACTACTAACGCACACGTGTGTTCACGCCCCCTTTTGGCGACCTCAGGTCATAATCAGTCATCATTGTTGCTTGGCCACACCTTTAACATGTTACGTCAGTTATGTCAGTGATCATCACATGTCAATCTTCCGCATCTATTACAAAATTCACGGTACGCTCATTCCATGCATGATTATGTGAGCGAGTATCAAAGTGCAAGTTAAGCACTGTGCTATTATTTTTTTACTAAGCAAAGATGCGAGCTTGTTATTTGTTTTTCTTACGGCCAGTTACACCAGACAGTACATTTATGCCTATGGCCAGTTCTCGCGTCTGAAGTATCGCCAAGTATTTACTCAATTACTATTCTGTTATCATTATTTTTTTTCTTTTCGGTTTTGGCGGAAACTATGGTTTTATTTCATTTTTATTTTTTCTATGTTTTTAATAAAAACTTCGATTTATAAGGATAGATCAACATGGATACCTTAAATATAAATTTCAATTCTGGAAATTTTTTCCAGAGGGGGTAATCGTATCAATCTCTTCTAAATTGAGATTTATAGCTAGCCTGAATTCATAACCCCTGTCGCCAGCCGTTGCTCTCTCAGGCATTCAAAGAATGTCACATCAGTAATTTACAAATCCTTCCTGGTCTATTGGAGTTAAGGTGCTGATCAGCTGGTATTTCAGGGCAACGACCAGGGAAGGAGGAAAGAGAACAAAACAGAGAGCAACGTGTGGTGAGGGGTCTTTTGCCTGGAATCGCCGAACAAGAAGGAATTGAGGAGATTGAGCGATCGAACACGTTTCGATATGAACAGCTATCACCGGGGAATTGTATCATCAGAGACAGACAGGTATTGTTACTTCCAACCATGTTGATCTAGACTTGAAGGTATAAATCCGAAAGCTTGTGTTTTGCCATTTCCAAGTGTGTAGTTAGTACCTCTCGCCCATTACCATTAGGCTTACCTTGAAGGGCGAGTGCTCAAATGAGGAGGATGAATGATTAAGCGAGCTACATCACCCCCCTCAATGGTGAAGGTTCTTGGTTCGATCCCACGTACTCAGAGTACGTTACGATATCATGAATAACAACAAGCAAACATACTGAAAAACTGATTGTTAATCAACTGACAATATTATTTGTACTGAAAACACTGAAAACTGATTTTTAATCAACTGACAATATTAATTCTACTGAAAATAATGAAAAACTGATTGTTAATCAACTGGCAATATTATTTGTACTGAAAACACTGAAAAACTGATTGTTAATCAACTGACAATATTACTGTACTTGCGTTGTACAGGGTCAATGAAGTTTGTAATAAGGAGTGTCCTATATAGCGTATATTGATACACTTCTATGTTGAATTGTATCGTCTGCAAATATGCTGTATATATAAAAAAAAACTGCTGGAGTACTAAGTGAGGTAGGTGTTCATGCTATCAAGTTTGCTGTTTATAATGATTTGCAGTAATAATTTCGTTACATATCCTCTTCCTGTGATAAGCATACCTTACGCAGCCTGTGCATCACGCTCGAAGCGCAGATGGAAAAATATGTATCTGCATTAAATAAGGAAGCAGTTTTCCTTCATTTTCTAATCGTGAGGTTGTTAGCGGATGAAGCGAACAAGTGGCGCTCGGGAAAGCAATTTCGACGGAAGTTTCAGGATTTCACAGCTTCTGTTCACCTTGCGTGAAGCAACTAATTTGCATACAATTTTTATTACATTACAAGGTAATCAACATAATGCAAAAAGAAGTGCATCAGATAAGCATGGTGTTTACTTCCTCTTGCACGCTTTTCAGCCGAAAAGTAAAGTTTCATAAATATACGTGAAATTTCAACACTTGAAATTTCAACACTATCCGCGCGAAACAGTTGTTTAATAACAAAATTAAATGAAATAGAAACACGAACTTAAACAAACTTTATAAAATAAGTTAAAAAAGAAATGAAAAAAGAGAAAAATGAAGGAAAGCAAAAACAATACTACTAATTTTAAGTATTATAAATGTACAACAGGTTAGCAGTCGTTATGCAATATACCGGGTGGCCAGAAATAAAGTTACCCAACTCAGAGCCCTCTGTAGCCTGTTTGAGGCATCGTAAAACTCTGAAATTTGGTGAATCCACTATGCAGACCATGGGGAAGAGGATGGCAATAAAAGAAAAAAAATAGTTCAATTTTCCGCCACCAGGTTGACATGTGGCGCTGTACTTCCATGATGGGTTGTAATAATGACGTAAAGAGCTCCAATTGGTTATAAAAAAAAAAGTAAAGTCTTCCCCTGTGGTTAGCACCACGCCATGGAGGCGTATAGGGGGTGTGGGGGTAACGCCCCACACTTTCTTGATCCGGTCGTGAGAGGGGGTGATGTGATCAGCACCACGCCCCTGACCGCCTTTACCCCCCAGGTTTCCCCAGGTACCCATGTTATTCGACGCTGGGTGGGCGCCGGGGCCGCTTCCAACGTTAGAAAAGTTCCCGGATTTGAACCGGCCGGGGATCGAACCCGGGACCTTTAGCATGGTAGTCAGACGCGTTACCGACTGAGCCACCGCGGCCACCAATTGGTTATGAATTTGCCTTTACCTTGCAATCTTGCAATAAACGAGAGATTATTTTCTCGCAACTTCCAGCCACTAACAAATGTCTTTCTTTAATAACTAAGCTAAATCACTTACCCTGATTATTTGTGATCAGATCTAGCTATCTAGCCAAATTTTAGTGCAAACATCCTAATTGTAATACAATGGCAAATGTCCGAATAACACAGAAAATAGATTGAAAGCAAAAGAAGACATGAAAAAAGTCAAAAGAATAAAGCTAGAAGGCAGGGTAATAAAGATTGCCGAAACTTCAAATAACGCAAAACCGTCATGACGACGAACAGACATATAAGTAAAAACAAAACACATTTTGCGTGTTCACTACTGTTTAAAGTTCGTCTTTATAATACGATACAAATTTGACTAGCAGAATGTGAAGTTATATAAACGACATGTGAAATGTGTCTAAACCTAGTTATATCGTACTGTAAGATGCCCATATGCTCTCGCTCTATGTTCAATGACTGAACAAATATACCCTCTCTACGCCAAAATACAGGGTGTTAAGTTTAAAAATATACCGCCAACTAAATAAATATCAACGGTATACTTTTAGGCTAAGCACACTAGCTTTAGCCATATTTGGTTAACGAACAACCGTCACCGAAAGGAAACACCAAAAATTCATTGATTACGAACAAAATCACCTAATCGTCTATGATAATCATCATTTCACATCCGGGATGTAAATTCACCTATTTAACGGAGGATGTCTGAAGGCCATGTAGGATGCACGGGTTCGATTCCCGGACTTAGTGGCTAGAGATTGGGATTTTTCAAGCAATGTCCCCGCATGCAGTAGCTCTGGGGTTCACCAGCCTTCAATAAATGGCAACCCTGGGTGATGTAAAGGCGGCTGTAGCGTGGCGCTGCTCACATCACTTTCCACTGTGACCGAGATGGCATGTCTCAATGTACAGCCACGGTCACTGCCGGCTTGTCATGAATACATCGACTTTCAATGGAATCGTTACAAGCCGGCAGTGTCCGTGACTGTACAAGGGTAGCTTCATTTTTACCTTTGTATAGTAAACGAGTAGAATTGGTAATGGAACGTACCTATTGTTCTCCGGTTTGCAGGTATTCACAAATGTTGTAAACAAGTTTTGACATGTGTGGAAGGTGCATAACTTGTGTTCGTTTGTTATAAACAAAAAGAACTAAGGTTGAAAGTAAACGAAAAGAAACGTTTTCTATATTTATACCTGGGGGCATCAAAAAGTTTTGCCTGTTGATGTATAATTTGTTTAATAATGGAAAGATTGAAACAATAAACATACATATAGTTTGCCTCAGTGTCCTCTACTCAGAGTTACCCTTCCACATGGTTCCCATCACGTTCGATGCATTTGGGTAAGCGTTTTACCCAGGCCTCAAAAAGTTTTGGAAAAATTCCACAGAACACTACCTGCCCACCGTTCAGAGCTGTGTTAACCCCTGTAATTCCTCGAATCTCATGCCACGAAGCACAGACTTAGCTCAGACTTAAGTAGTTAAGTTCAAAGTGGGAGAAACAGAAAGTGTGAACAAGCCAAGGAGTGGCGGGCCATCAACGTCGGTGACCGACGACAACCTCCATGGGTTGATGAGCTCATTCGAAAGGATAGACGCATCACCATCCAGTAAATTTCTGGTGCAGTGGACATGTCCTATGGGTCAGCAGAGGCAACGATTGAGAGTTTGGGATACCATAAAGTCTATGCTTCGTGGCATGAGATTCAAGGACCTACAGGAGGTTAAAACAGTTCTGAACGGTGGGGCAAGGAGTGTTCTGTGGAATTTTTCCAAACTTTGTTTAAGGCCTGGCTAAACTGGTGGCGCAATTGCATAGAACGTGTGTAAGGGCAACTTTGAGTAGGCAAACTATATGTATCTTCATTGTTTCAATCTTTCCATTATTAAACAAATTATACATCAAAAGGCAAAACTTTTTGATGCCCCCAGGTATAAATATAGAAAAAGTTTATTTTCATTTACTTTTAACCTTAGTTCTTTTTGTTTATAACAAACGAACACAATTTATGCACCTTCCACACATGTCAAACTTGTTTACAACATTTGTGAACACCTGCAAACCAGAGAACAATAGGTACGTTCCATTTCCAATTCTACTTAAACTATTCGCTCCATTCACTGGATACAATGACTAGCTGTTAACAAATGTTTTAACAATATCAAACGATTTAGATTAATTCGCTTACGAACATTTAGAAAAGAAGACCGTTGCTAGAACTCCTCCTTAACTAGAGAGAAACGTGTTCATAAAATTGACATCTATTTTTTGCCAGCCAGTGTTATGAATATCGTGTGAGAAAACTCCGAATTAACTTTTACAAGTACACAATATATTACAAAATCCTATAAAACATAAAATTACTATAACTATAAGAGCAGTACTAATAATTTACCTGCAGGCTGCGTTGTGGCTCAAGTGCAACGAAAAGCTAAATCTGTTATCTTTGTCGCCAGGATACTATCATGTCTCTCTGATTACAAGTTGACTCAATCAAAATTTGATCTGGGTGGAGTCGCTGTTTCAAGGGGTTGTGGTTTGTTTATCCACTGTGTTCTTGCTCGACAAAGAACGCACAGGACACTAAACAATGCAGGAACAACTCGATCAATTTTTGGCAGTGTGAGGACAACAATGCGAACGACAATTAGTAACAATTGGTTCACTGAAGTCTCGTTCCGACGGTATGCGTCGTCGAAAAATGTATACATTTTATCCTGTATGTATGCAGCCAGGTGGCACAGAATGACGATTAATTTTCTTCACGATAATAAAAGTAATCGTACGTTATGGAAAACACAATCATGATCAGGGCCAGATTTGGGCCTAGAAATTAGGACGGCAATCTATCAAAATGTAGACTTTATTTGTCTGTGGAGCATAGAGGCTACAGATTCTAGTAATTTTTATTGGTGAAATGTGTAAATTATATGCATTCACAAACATATACACCTTAATTCAATTCAAAACAATAATAATTTCCATATTAATTCATTTTGTTATTACCATGGAGTAGGACCACTTTTCGTGAAATGCCCCAAAAGCGATTCGGGCACTTCCTTTGCCTTATATTATTTCCGTTTGAAGCAATTCTCGTGAATATTTGGAAGCTGGAGCGAGTTTTGCGTTATTTTTCTGGGGAAACATGATTAAAAGACGGAAAGACACATTATAAGACGAGCAAAATGTTATTGCGAAGTATGTGACATGAAAATCAGTTTTGAACCAGTTTTCGCTTCCTGTTTTCAAAACCTTTGTACCCTTCCATTCCTATAAAAACCTCTTCCTTCCGAACTCTTATCTGTCTGTTGCTGCATTAGCGACAAAACACATCAGAAGTCCACAATCATGGAGAAGACATGTGAAACCACAATATCCAAGAAATTTTTGCAACCGAGTTCAACCGTGCATTTTATGATGGCATCATTATAAATCCAAACATCGGGGAAAAAATTTAATGGAAGAAAAAATTCGAGGCCATAGAAAATGACTCAAGAGATCCGACCACGAGACCGCAGAAAGTTTCTGGGCTAAAGAGTGTCTCGCTCCAGTAACTCGGCTCAGACTAAGAAGCCATTTCTTTGGTCTCCATTCTCTTGTTACTCAACAGGAACACCGAAATGGAAGAACGTGATGTAAGATACACAGAAACGAGCATTACTGTTAATTCATTGTCGCTTGTCCCGAGCGGACGGTTTCGAACACTTTCTCGTTAAACTTGCTGGAACCAGGATCCAATATAATCCTGAAATTCTCGCAGTGAAATGGGTTTCTTACGGGATTGCACTCATAAAACCATTCATGGGCTAAGTTAGAGAAAACCGAACTTATGCGAGTGAAATTCTACCGTACATGCAATTCCCAAAAACTTGTGTAAAACATGAGGATTATAGCTAGTAAGATATTCAAATTCCTTGTAAGAATTGGAATCCATGTCTAATTTTCTGAAATTTCTTACTCAATTCAGTTCACACGTGATCTCCATTCATAAATTCTGCACTAGAATTATTTCACCCACGATCTCTTTGGTACTCATAAATTCGGCACAAGATTTCACAGAGGAGTGGGCTGAAGGGGCTACAGCTCCTCCGAAATTTTGAGAAAATCACAACTGGTACATTCTACGAAAAGTGGTCTTACTCCATGTAAATAACAAAATGAATTATTGTGGAAATTATATTGTTTTTAATTGCATTAAGGCTTAAATGTTTGTGAATGCATATAATTCACACATTTCACCAATAAAATCTGCAGCTGTATGCTTCACAGACAAATGAAGTCAAATTTTCTACGTTTTTAAAGCGTCACACACCTAACGCACTTTTGTTGGTGCTTTTCATGCATTCAGCCTATGCCATCATTCTCAATTTTTCTCTCATATGTTAGCAGACAGTATATAGTACTTCGTAATTCCAGGAAATCAGTTCGTTATGAATATTTAATCCAATGTCATATCTAGAACCTTCAGTTTGGTGTGTGAAATATCACACGCATAACGCTGGAATGCCCCCATATACAGTCTGTAACAAAATAACTGCACGACAGCTAAAAACGAGGGGAATATTGAAATATGTTTAAATTGCCATTGTAATAATATGCAAAACAATGGCAAATTGCACCTGGGATTGTTCCTTGATTCTTTTTTGTTATTTTGCACTGCTGTCTTTCATTCCACTCTCTGCCAACAGATGTCTCTGACGTCTGTGTGCAAATGGCTGCCGCCTGTTCCTGACGTGCAGCCGTGTTGTGAATAGTCGGTGGAAAATCTGTGTAATGGATTTCACTCTATCGCTAGATTACTAAAGTGTGTTCCAGCCGTGTCTGAGAGGTAGTCTGGACTATTCTCAATTACTAAAGTGCAGTAACTTTGACCAGTGTACAGGCATGGGGAAAATTCTAAGTGACACTTCCCCACGGAAACAAGGCAAGATTTTGACCCTGAAACCAGCTGTTTTTTCATATATAGACATACAAAACAAGGCCCAGGATTAATCTAAAGTAAAATATGAGCGGTATAATTGTCTACATATCACCTAAAACACAGTTTGCGTTCCATTGTGTTAAGTGGTGCAGTTAGTTTGTTACATACTGTATATGTATGTGTAAACGACAGAGGAAAGAGAAGATAGAGTCCAAGGAGATGAAGCATCCCTTGACATCTTTCCGCGTTACCTCTGACGTCAAACGCCGCACACGTAAGATTATTTACACCCACAATTCAAGAGAAAAAAAGTCCCATTGCTTCCCTGCTATATATGGAAACCTGAAAAATAAGCCAAGAGAAATTTATTACTCACATAACGAGCTGTATCCACAACAGATGTCCCGATCACCTTGAGAGGGTCCCGTCTCCTTGTGTGGCTTTACGACCGACCATCTACGGCTGCCTGCAAGGAAACGAAGGAGAAATGGTTGGTCCACAGTCAGAGCAAAGTTTGTGTACTCGTTAATTTACATGGATTATTTTCATAATTCTCAAACAGCTCAGAAAACCTAACCGGCACTGTTGAACTTACCGTACAAACTCTCTCCAACTAGTAAGGTCGACATAGGATTTCGTTTCAAGGGACTCAAGAGGGAATGATATAGGTGGGACTGGGTTTGCTTTGGTTGTTTTACATTCTGATATTGTTCATTTATCCCTGTGTTTGCTACTTTCTCTCTTTCTTGCTTCATCTCTTTGCCAATCTATCTATATGTTCTGTTTGGTTTTCTCTTTCTTTCTACGTCTCTTTCTTTATCTGTGGCTTTTTTATATTTCCTTCTCCCTCTCTCTCTCTTTCCTCTGGCTTGGTTTCTCTCCTTTCCTATCTCTATTTATCTTCCTTTGTTTCTCTCTTTATCTTTCTCCATCTTCCTTTGTTTCTCTCCTTTTTCTCTCTTCCTTTGTTTATCTCCTTTTTTCTCTCTTCCTTTGTTTCTCTCCTTCTCTCTCTATTTATCTTCCTTTGTTTCTCTCTTTTTCTATCTTCCTTTGTTTCTCCTTTTCTCTCTCTCTTCCTTTGTTTCTCTCCTTCTCTCTCTATCTATCTTCCTTTGTTAATCTCCTTTTCACTCTATTCGTCTGGCTTTGTTCCTCTTATTTTCCCTCTCTATACTTTTGTTTCTCTCCTTTCCTCTCTATTTATTTTCCTTTGTTTCTCTCCTTATCTTTTTCTATCTTCCTTTGTTTCTCTCTTCCTTTATTTATCTCCATCTCTCTCTATTTATATTCCTTTGTTTCTCTCCTTTTCTCTCCCTTCCTTTGCTTCTCTCTTTTTCTCTCTTCCTTTGTTTCTATCCTTCTCTCTCTATTTATCTTCCTTTGTTTCTCTCCTTTTCTCCCTCTCTTCCTTTGTTTCTCTCCTTTCCTCTCTCTATTTATCTTCCTTTGTTTCTCTCCTTATCTCTCTATTTATCTTCCTTTGTTTCTCTCCTTTTCTCTCGCTATTCGTCTGGCCTTGCGCCTCTCATTTTCTCTCTCTATACTTTTGTTTCTCTCCTCTCTCTCTTTATACGAGGGGATGTTGAAAAGTTCGTATCCCGACGTAGAAGGAATGCACTTGGAATGATGAAACTTCATAGTTACTCAACATACTGCCCTCGAAGTTCAATGCACTTTCTGGCCCGGTGCTCCAACTATTGCAAGCCACTTTAAAAAAAATGCTTAAGTTTGCTACTTGCACCAATACTCTGTGGCAGTAATCACCTCATGACAATGCCCCTGCCCATCGAGCAGCAGCAACACAGCAGAAATTGCGAGACTTGGGCTTTCAGTGTCTTGATCATCCATCATTCCCCGATCTGGCTCCATCGGACTACTTTCTGTTTCCTCATCTCAAAAAACACCTGCAGGGACGCCATTTTGCCTCACATCAGGCGGTGATTACTGCCACAGCGCATTGGTGCGAGGAGCAAACTTCAGCATTTTTAAACTGGTTTACAAAAGTTGGAGCACCGGGCCAGAAAGTGCATTGAGCTTCGAGGGTAGTATGTTGAGTAACTATGAAGTTTCATCATTCCAAGTGAATTCCCTCTACGTCGGGCTACGAACTTTTTAGCATGCCCTCGTATATATAATTCTCAGGCTTTGCTTCTCTCCTTTTCTCTATCTACTTTCTTTTCTCACCTTCTCTCTCTCCCTATTCTCTGGCTTTGCGTCTCTTTGCTCTCTACTTTTGTTTCTCTCTCTCCTTACTTATTTGTTTCCTTCCTTATGGTTCTTTCACATACTTTTCTTATTTCTAAATTATTCTCCTGCCACTTCAGATGTCTATGCCTCTCTATTCCTCACCCTCTCTATATTCACCCTATTCATTCTTTCTCTTAGTTCGCACATTCCATGTCTCTTTCTACATACAGGGTGATTCCAAAGTCCCTGTTCTACGAGTTGTATTATTTGGGTTTCTAATGTAGCTAAGCTGCATTTCATAAAATATAACTGAGTTACTAACAAACTAACTGCCATTCCAAATTTAAAAATTATATTTAGGTTTGACATTCCTACGTTATAAATGTGAATTAACCTGCTCATCAGAAGTATAGTTGTTAAATTACTATTTTTGGTTTAAGAGACCATTAGTTACTTTTCAGATATTTGATGATTCTTGTGTAGATTTTTATTATTAAGTTAATGAAGGATTTGTGTGTTGTAGCTTCAATAACGATATGTATAAATCTGTGATTTGCTCCACAAATTTCTGAACAGCACTGTCCAGAAAAAAGATCTGTTCGACTAATATTTATTCCTGCTTGGTTTAGTTGCACCGGGGTAGCATATAACTCAATTCCTATTGATGGTATGGTTAATGAGTGAAATACATCTGCTGATGTGGTTAGGATTCAAATGTCTTTGTGGGCTGATAAAATTGTTCGCTTATCAGCGCCTAAAAGTCGAAATGATTAATTGATTTGGTGTTTTAAGTCCACTTTATGCACAGTAAGGCTAATCGGGACTGGACCTACAGTTTAAAGTGGGATCCGATCCACTATGTGCTTCCACCGGGTATCGAACCCAGGAGCCCTTGATTACAAGGCGATGACGCTACCACTGCGCCATCGGGGAGGCCCAAAAGTCGAAATGAATTTATATTTATTTCGTTTGTGAATCAAATTCTGTTTTTATGAAGTCTGAATATTCATAACTTCAGTATCATTGGTGTCCAATTGTTTTTATTGTTAATGATTGTTGATTAATTAAAATAGTTACTTCATTAAGCCTTCGTCTTCGTCGCGGTTATACGTAAGAGTAGAAAGAAACGACTTAGCAAGAATCCAATCAGTTTCGTTCGGGTAAGACCATGCTTGTCTTGGACAACCCTGTCTCAATTTGGTAAGACATTTTTAAACAATAACCTGCCAGTGGCTTAAGGGGTTGTAAAAATTGAAGGTCTGGCGTCTGCTTCGCTGCGTGCGTTGAGGAAGTCCGCTCACCGGAGGCAAAATTCCCAACGAATACCTTCTGACACTTACCACTGGAGGGCTTCCAATCTCCAAGGCTACCTGGTCAAACTGGTTCCTTTACACACGGAGCTCAGTTATCTGAGGATTAGCCTGCCACTTTCCTCCCACCAAAACCCTATGAATTCCTGAAGCACTCCTTCACTTATCCTCACTTACAAACAGTGTTGCCATTTGAAGGGAAATTTACCATCATTTAGATTCTACTTCTATATTCACATTTTTTGTTGGTGTCACTTCCTATTTCCACTCCTTTTGAAATTTCTATATTTAAATTTCTATTTTTCTTTCTTTTACGTCGCTTTTATATATCTTCGGTTATTAATTAATAGTGTTATAAAATGGGTGATGGAACAAACGTAATTGTACATTCAGAGAGAGAGAGAGAGACAGACAGGAAGAGAGAGATAGGAAAGAGGGACATAAAAGAGAGAGAGAAACTCTCACTCTCTCTCTCTCTCTCCATAGGAAGATAAAAAGAAAGAAAAAGAGAATTCATGCTTGGCCAAGGTACGAACTTGGAACATCTGGCCTGATTATGTAAGAATTGTTTACATATTTCGTAATTACGAATATGGTGCAACGAAAATACATTACTCACTACTTATTTATATTATAATTATTATACCTATGATTCTTTTAATGGAAGGAGACATTAGTCGAAAAAGGGAAATTTTCCCCTTGCAGAGGGATATTTTGCCATCAGATTGTGGCAACACTGCTTACAAGGAAAGTACCTCAACGGCTTGCTTCCAAATGCGAACGAAGCTGCAAAAACAGTGCAAATGGAAGCTTGTATGAAATGGTGCATTACAACCTTTTCTATAATGCAAGCCATTTGTAATGTCTGAATGCGGTACATATACAGTACGTACGTTTCTGAGCGCTTCCAATAAAAAGTAAAAACCTGTCTTGTCCACAGTGTTGCCACAATATAAGGGCACAATTTCCCTTTCCTGGAAGCAGTAGTTGTAGTATTTCCGTTGGTCCATGTCCATGTGAATAAAAAAATGTTAAATTTATCACATAGATGTCACTTTCATCGCTTCCTGATCAGATGTCCCAGGTTTGGATCCTGGTCAGGAATCCATTTTATCGTTAATCCTCATCGTTACTATTATCCGAAGGTGCAGAAAAGCGATGTACTTAACAGAGATATATTAATAGATACAGGCTATATTCAAGGGAGCAGAAAAAAGAACAGAAACAATGAAAATGTGGATATGAAACTGGAACTTAACATAAACTGTAATACTGTAGTCAGATGTCTTAAAATTTCCCTGAAATTGTGGTATTTTTAATCGAAAGTCCCTTTTCCCTTTTGGCTAAAATTTCGGTCCGAATTTCCCTGCAAAAGGGAAATTTCTCTTCACGTGTCAACACTGCTTGTCCATAGGTCGCAACAGAGAGCGCAGCAACCAATGCAGTCTTGCGAGCTTCTGGCAGTGGAATGCGTTGGATTTTTCATAAGGGAGGTATAGCCGAGTTCAGGTCAGTTTTTTACCCCCGTAGTCAGTTCTATATTTTATTATTTTTGACATCTGTGCCCGTCCGCCCGTGTCAACATTCGATATCTTAGAAACTGCATAAGTGATAAAAACACAATTTGGTGGTAGATCTATCAACTAATCCTAACGAACTACAGGGCGTTTCAAAAGTCACACATCATAACGCATTTCTGCAACCAGATTGTCTACATTATGAAGCCTTGTCTATGTGGACAATTTTAAAGTACTTTTGATAGCCAATTCACTCAGGAGTTGGCTACCTGAATTCTTAGGAGTTGGCTACCTGAATTCTTAAGAGTTGGCTACCTGAATTCTTAGGAGTTGGCAACCTGAATTCTTAGGTGTTGGCAACCTGAATTCTTAGGAGTTGGCTACCTGAATTCTTAGGAGTTGGCAACCTGAATTCTTAGGAGTTGGCTACCTGAATTCTTAGGAGCTGGCAACCTGAATTCTTAGGAGTTGGCTACCTGAATTCTTAGGACTTGGCTACCTGAATTCTTAGGAGTTGGCAACCTAAATTCTTAGGAGTTGGCTACCTGAATTCTTAGGAGTTGGCAACCTGAATTCTTAGGACTTGGCTAGGCAACCTGAATTCTTAGGAGTTGGCAACCTGAATGTTTATAAGTTTGCAACCTGACTACCGTTGGGATGGCAAAGTGGCTTCCCTGAAGACGTCAAGAATGAGCATATTCTTCTCCCTTCCTCCATAGCCCAGGAGCAGGTGTCATAGTGAGCTAGTCCAGCCAGCATACGCCACTGCATAAACCCCTCTCTGGGAAGTGAGGAATGTCACGTGACAGCAAGTGCACACTTCCTTTCGTGCGATTACCGCCACGAGCAGCGACTGCGCCGCTTTTCAAGAAGATGAAACTGGTTCCGAAAGCGTCGCATGCAAATCCTTCAAGAAACCTCATAAAGGAAAACGTTTGCGCACGCTTTTCCATCTTATTTACAAGAGCGCTGACACGGCCATTGCACAAAGTGAACGCAGGCAAGGTGTTGTTTCTAGCGATTATTAACGTGTTTTCTTTGTAAATGTTTTCTTTCACATGAAAAAGAGGAAATGGTAAAAACATGTATTAATTTAATACAGAGTGTTCAGAAAATAACGCAACGTAATCAAATCTATTCCAATTTCTTTCATAAAAAAGATTGGAACCCTCGGACATAACCATCGCATTGCATACTGACAAAATAAGGTTAGTTCAAAGCTATTTTCTTTACCATCGTAAACACTGTTGATTTTTATTGAAGCAATATTCTATGGTTCCTATATTAGTTGTGAGAAATATACGAGGTGTGGCGAGAAAAAGAACGGATTGATGTTGCTGTCGACAAAGGGCAAGCGCGTCAAGGACAAGCAGTGCATGGGTGTATAACGTGGTATCTTGCCTACCGGCTGTGTGATTGCCCAGGGTGCGCGGTGCTCAGTTCTTCTGTAGTTTGTGGACGAAGTGAACCGTGCATCTGTGCTCCGTCGGAAAAGAAATTAAGTGTGAAAGTGGAACAGCGTATCAATCTGAAGTTTCTTATCAAGCTCGGAAAATCCGCCACAGAAACTTACGGTTTGTTGAAGGAAGTGTACGGAGATCTGTGTTTATCATGCATTCAAGTATTTGAGTGGTTTCAAAGGTTTAGAGAGGGACGAGAAGTGATTGCGAACGACAAGCGTCCTGGACGGTCTTGCACGTCAAAAACGGAATCAAACATTGCAAATGTCGGTGAATTGATTTGAATTGTGCACCCGAAGGTCAAACTGTCAACCAACAATATTTCATTACGATGCTGAAGACGACCTGATTTGTGGAAAAGCAAGTCATGGATTCTTCATCAGGACAATGCTCCTGCCCACTCGGCATTGTCAGTCAAAGTCTTATTGGCCATCCCAGTGTTAGAACATCCACCCTATTCGCCGGATCTCGATCCGTGCGACTCTGAAAGGAACCAGATTTCAGACCGTAGAATGTGTGAAAACGACAGCGCCGGAGGTCATGAACATGGTTTCGGAAAATGATTTCCAGCACTGTCTCCAGCAATGGAAGATTCGTATGGAGCGGTGTATCGATAGTGCAGGGGAGTACTTTGAAGGAGATAATGTTCATATTGTACAAAATAACCAACAAAAGATTTTGTAGCAACAGTCCGGTATTTTTCTAGCCACACCTCCTACATCAGAAACTTCTTGTTTTAAGTCCATTTTATGCACAGAAGGCTAATCGGGAATGGACCTACATTTTAAAGTGGGATCCGAACCACTATGTGCCTCCACAGGGTACAGAACCCGGGAAGTCTTGATTACAAGGCGGAGGTTTCGTCGAATTGAGATATATAGGTGACTCAAGTTTTTAAAGTTTGTGAAGAAAACACGTACTGTTGAGTCACACTTTCTGATGCCAATAGATGTATGCACAATTACTAAAATTAAAGTTTAACCACACAAACTTTCCATATGAACTCCATTGGTAGACTTAATAATTAAAACGTTTCTCTAATCAATGTTCAAAAGTACGATGCCACCCCTTCTGCTCTGCGCACTTCAGTTAAGATGAACTTAATATTGTGACCAATCCATGAATCAGAAGTGAGAGGGAATGGGATTGCGTGGAGGGGGAAAGCGACTGACGTTATCAGCCTTTGCGGCAGCGTATTTTGCTTCGTTCTCCCCCTCTTTCCCTCGCCCTATGAGCGGCTTTGCTCTAGAGATAGTCGGGACAGAGTATAGATGAAATTGAGAAAGGGGAACACAGAGAGAGACCCATGCTGAACCCGGGAGGGCCTCCCCGATGGCGATGGTAGCGTCGTTGCCTTGTAGTCAAGGGGATCCGAGTTCGATACCCGGTGGAGGCACATAGTGGTTCGGATCTCACTTTAAACTGTAGATCCAGTCCCGATTAGCCTTTGTGTATAAAGTGGACTCGAAACACCAACTCAATCAATCAAATCAAGCCGGGACTCGAACCCAGAACTTTGGTGGCGTGATCGAAAGTCGAACAATTAAGACGCTCGGCCACACAGCCGGCATGTAGTCTCAGAATTCTGTAGGACACCGAGATATGTATCCGGTTGCACACAAAAGAAAAGATAAGTCTGCGAATGATTGATTGATTCACTTGCTATATTTTACTTCACTTCTTGTGCCACTTTTGGCTAATTTGTGAAGATTGGGATGAGGATGATATGATGAAATTAATGAATGGACACTCACAAACATCCATGCCCAGGCCAGGATTCGAACCCGGGACCCCTGGCGTCGTAGCGCGATCTGCTAACCACTCCGCCACGGGGGAGGTAACGCTAAAGGGATATCGACGATATGAGGGTACGTGGGACTATTTATTCATCGTGCAAGTAATTCAGGAGCGTATATCTGCGAAGCCTGAAGTCTAGAGAATAAAATACAAGAGAAAAATCGATCACAAATTGTAAATAACATTATTCATATCAGCGAGATGATGATGGTGATTCTGAAGTTGGCTACCTGATTTCTTATGAGTTGGTAACCCGATTTCCTATGAGTTGGCAACCTGATTTCCTATGAGTTGGCAACCTGATTTCCTATGAGTTGGCAACCTTATTTTTTACGAGTTGGCAACTTGATTTCCTATGAGTTGGCAACTTGATTTCCTATGAGTTGGCAACTTGATTTCCTATGAGTTGGCAACTTGATTTCCTATGAGTTGGCAACTTTATGTCCTATAAGTTGGCAACTTGATTTCCTATGAGTTGGCAACCTGATTTCCTATGAGTTGTCAACCTGATTTCCTATGAGTTGTCAACCTGATTTCCTATGAGTTGGCAACCTGATTTCTTATGAGTTGGCAACCTGATTTCCTATGAGTTGGCAACCTGATTTCCTATGAGTTGGCAACCTGATTTCCTATGAGTTGGCAACCTGATTTATTAGGAGTTGGTAAACTTATTTCTATTCATAGCTTGGGACCACGTGACATAGCCCAGATCTTGGACTCCGTATACGCCACTGAAGTAATTAGTATCCATGGAGAGATTACGCACTCAATGCCGTGAGC
The DNA here is from genome assembly GCF_977018435.1 of Lepisma saccharinum. Lineage (NCBI taxonomy): Eukaryota > Metazoa > Arthropoda > Insecta > Zygentoma > Lepismatidae > Lepisma > Lepisma saccharinum. The sequence continues at coordinate 44,356,004 of NC_139257.1, read as the reverse complement.
AGAGATCCAACTTTGTGATAAGCAAATGCACATACACGCTGTCTCATGTGTTGATCGAATGGGAGCGATCGGTTACCTGGTTACTGTGTCAAGTCGAGAACTCTCGGTTACAGAAAGCACTCGCTCTTTTGTTGCGTGCACAATAATTGTTTCCCGTGAAACAATGCGCTCGTGTCTCTCCTGCCATACAAACTGCAAGGGGCACGCAACCTTATTGCACGAGGCAGCTGATGTTTCACTGCAGAAGTTCTCAAGGCACAACCTGTCTGTTAAATCAACGCAGGCCCGTAGCGAGGGGGAGGCTAGGAGGGATGGAGAAGGAAAGAAGGAGAGAGAGATAGGGGAGGGGCAGAGAGAGAAAGAGACGAAAGAAGGAAAAAGAAAAGAGAATGAAAAACCTCCCATCTTCTGGTTTTTGATGTGTAGAAGCAGTGATGTGCCGTAGACTATACGTTTACGTCTACATGCGTTGTCTACACGTAATCTACGCGTAGATTACATTGGGTTGTAGTTTACATAGACTACGTAGACAATCTAAAGTGCATTAAAATTAATTTCCAAGGGTTTCATGAAAGGAAAGTGACATTTTCAACTGTATTGGTTCCTTTCGACATGAAAAGAATCCTATTTACAACAAAATTTCTGGTCTTCTATGGAAGAAGATAAATAGTATGCAAAAAACAACAACAGATGGCAGTCGTGAGGCAAGAGTAGTCTTTTCCCCATAAAACACTAGCATATTTCCTATATTAGGTTTCTTCCTAGGTGAGAAATTTTTCGAATTTGGAAGAAAGAGTACGAGAAGTTCTCCTGACACATCAGCAACTCATACGCAATATAATTTTGTTTTTCTTCCACGGCGCACTTTGCTAAGTTATCACCTTTCGCCATGTTGTTTACATGGATTACGTAATCTACGTGTATAACATAGTCTACGTGTAGAATGTAGACTATCGTTGTTTACGCGTAGACGCACATCACTGGGTAGAAGTGACAAACCTCTCTTTCCTTCTCCACATCCAACAAAACTGTCAGAATTCCTGGGAGAAGTGAAGAATGAGGAGGGGTTAAGCAATTCCTTGTTGTGTGGGATATTGCGAATAACTTCATACTGTCTTTCCCCCTCTTTCATGCAGATGTAGGGTTGCTGGAGAGTTAGGTTTCCCTTTCTTTTTTCTTTACTCTTTCTTTACCGGGGTTGCTCCTTTGAGAAGACTCCAGGTCCTCCCTCCCTCCCTCCCTCTCTCTCTCTCTATCTCTCTCTCTCTCTCTCTCTGAGTTAAAGGAGAAATAGATAAATTAGTATCTATTGTCGAAATATCGAGTAATTATTGTTCGATCTTTTATAGCTTCCTGAACACGCAAAATGGCGGGCAAATCTTGACTAGCGTTGTGTTTCAAACGGCAAATCAGTGTTTCAACCTTCTTAACAGAAAAATTCCCGCATAGCCCTGAAAACCATTCCCGCATAGCCCCAAAAACCATTCACTCATAGCCCCAAAAACCATTCTGGATCGTATAACCATCCACGAATAGCCCCCAAAACCATTCACGATAGCCCCACGCACCATCACGTTAAGGTTAGGTTAGGTTGCTTTAGGTTGGGCAATATAGTGAAAAAACTGTATGTTTGGAAACACTTACCGGTGATTACGTCATCAGATGCTCGCAACATCCGGTTCAAGTACATGGATGGAAATGCAAGCAACAGCTTTCGTGCATCGGACGGACATTATAGAAAAATACATGAATTAGCGGCCAAATACATTGAAAAATGCGAGAAAACACTTCTACGACCTTCCGAAATTACACAGAAACTCAATTCCGTAAGTACTTTCTCCTGTAAATTTGAAGAAAACCGATTCCCGGCTTTAAAAGGAGAGAAACAAAGCAAGTGAAAAAGCATAGGAAGATATATAGAGAGAGATACAGAGAAAGCAAGAGAAAGGGTTAAAAGAAGAGGAACAAAGCAAGCGTAAAAGAGAAAAATGGAAACAAAGGAAGAGGAAAAGAAACAAAGCAAGAAAAAGTGACAGAAAAGGAGAAAAAGCAACAAACAGAGAAAATGAGAGAAACAGAGCAAGAGAAAAAGAGAGCGAAAAGGAGATAAACAAAGCAAGATACATGATAGAGAAAAGGAGAGAAACAAAAGAAGAGAGAAAAAGAGAAAATAATCTAGTGAAAAAGAGAGAGAGAAGGAAATAAACAAAGCCAGAGAAAGAGGAAAAATAAGTATTAAGAAAGAGAAAACAAAATAGAAAACAGAGACTTATAAAGATGAAGCAAGAAAGAGAGAAATTAAGAATATCAGAATCTAGACTTTTCTGGGATATGCATTGAAAGATTATGAAACGTCCAAATTCATTAATTCACCAAGAAAACACAAGAGTTCCAAGGAGCGTGCAAGCATTTCGGAAATACACAATTACTGGAGTGAGTTTGGAAAGAGGAGGGCAAATTCGCGATTACAGCCTTTTGGAAATAATGCTGTACGTCGTGATGCCTTTAGGGGGTCTCCAATAACAGTTACGTGCTGAGTGCTTCTTGCAAAAGTAGTTGTGCACATTCCGTAATTATGAAATGACGGGGACAACTTTTTCCACGCATTGTTTCGTGAGACCTTAACCGATGATGTGTGCTGCGGAGGACTGTAAATATCCTCACGTAGGGTCTCTTAAAGATTCCAATGTGTACAAGTAAATCTAATGAGGCATGAATGTGTTTTTTTTCCTTTAACAAAAAACGAATGGCAGTTCGCCTAATGATACGATGTGCATGTCTTTTAAATTATATATATAAGCTATTTAGTTAATGCAGGATTTAGGTTTCATGAATTTTATAAAAGATATTGAAATTTACATGTCAGGCTGCGTACTATTTTTCCAAAAAACAATCCAATGAACAATAATAACCTTAAAATAATAACTTTTACATAGAACAAGAAGCTGGTTCAAGAAAAATCTGAATTTATATCATTCTAAACACTTGGCAAGTACAAAAACTGAATTTCTTCCAACATTTCCAGGTTTGTGATTGAATTTTCAAAATCTCATGATTTTTCATCGGTTTCCACGACTTTTCCATGTTTTCCAGGATTCCCAGGTCAGTGTACACACAGAAAATTAAATGCATCATATCGATTGATGCACCAGAATGCATCGATTGATGCACTACAGTGTGATTTGTAGCTTCTTCAAAGAATCAGATTCACATTTGATGCATTTGGGTGCATTTTTGTATCTCGTGAAAGAAACACCAAAGTGCATCATTTGATTCAAGTGAGGATTTATTTCAGTCGAGATACACTTCATTGCATCAGTTAATGCACCGTGATGCACATTCCTGCATCTTTTTGGATGATCCACTTAAACGTTTGGACTGAGCTACAGACTTTATGTAGCTCAGACGAAACGTTTAAGTGCATCATCAAAAAAGATGCATTCTGGTTCATCAAAACGCATCAAAGTGCATAACTGCATCTCGACTGTAAGAAATCCTCACTTGCATCAAATGATGCACTTTGGTGTTTCTTTCAGCTTGCGCATGCGTCAATTGTGGGAAAAAGGACAGCTTGCTCTGCGACGACATTCATGAGCATTTCTACATTCTAATTTCTTCATATAGGAGAAGTATTTACTTTACACGAGAGCGCTGAGCTTATATTACATTTCTTGGATCTGAAGTGACGCATGCATCAATTGTTGGAAAATAATTATTACTTTCTTGCACTTCAGATCCAAGAAATGTAATATAAGCTTAGTTCAGCGCTCTCGTGTAAGATAAATACTTCTCCTATATGAAGAAATTAGAATGTAGAAATGCTCATGAATGTCGTCGAAGAGCAAGCTGTCCTTTTTCTCACAATTGACGCATGCGCAGCATACACCGCATGCGTTCACGGGCCTAACAATGACAGCAAACCGAAAATCTTGAATCGGGACTGCAAACAGCGTGTGTAATTCTTTTCTTCCAGCTGTCCGTGTGTAGCTAATCTCGCATCAAACCGTCAATATTCAACACACTTTTCAAGCCTGTCGTGACAACACGGAACCGAAGGCGACGAGGAAAGAAAATATTTCCTGTTTTCTTTACCAGAACTGAAGAAACAATGGTAAAAAGTGGGGGATTGCAAGCCCATGCGTTATTGCTGATGTAGCCAAAGTATGCCACTTGGCCATTCGACGATTACGCGTCCTTTTTCTTGTCGAATTGAACAACCTTCTTCCGATGCAATTTGGTCTTTGAGCGGAACGAAACCTGAAGGTAAGCGAGAGGGGAGTGCCTCTTCCGACGAAATGTAAATATCTGGGACAGTCACGTGGCTCTGAAAGAGAATTTCACGGAATCGTAGTGGGAAAACCTGCATGTGCGACTGCAGCGCCACGGTGTTGGGAAATGTTATCGTCTTCATAAAAAATGGCCTTTTTTTTACGTAGTACATTCTAGTTGATTTTTTACTAGATTTGATGCAGAAGAATTTCTGAACTGGTGCGAAGCGACGCGTTGTCAACGAAAGTAGGAATGTGTAATTTTGATGTACTCATTTAAACTTGTAAAATTAATTAGAAATGATTACACTTTTACTAACAAGAATTACAGATTACACGATGTAATGGAAAATTGTATTTAAAAACAACCTAACAATATCGGTCAAATTGTCGGCAACACTAAGTGAGACGAATATGTAAATAAGTGGGTTTCATGTGATGTCAGGTTGCGCACAGCCGCCATGTTTGCAGCCAATTTAATTTGTCGTTTACAAGGAAATATCTACACGTTTGTTTTAAATCACGAATGTCTATGCTGGTGTCTCCCGCCCATTCCGTATGCTTACAAGAACTGGCGTCAATCATGGCTGTTCAAAACCACAATGCAACAGATTGTGAAACACACCTAAAAAGCATTATACAGTAAAAGCTCGTTAATCCGGACTAATGGGGGGATAAGTTGACCGGTTTAACGAAAGTCCGGATTAACTGAAATAACCTAAAATAACAGTAGAAAGTGCATTAAAACTCTGTTTGTAGCAACAAAACACGTTTATTATGGTGTATTTAAGGAGAACAGTACACTATACAGTACAGTAAAATGTAAAGCAATACTGTGGAGCAATATGACGAATGCGATTGTTGACTTCCTTCTGCCTGTCCGGATTAAGCGAAGTCCGGCTTATAGGGATCCGGATTAACGAGGTTTTACTGTATTTCTCTCTCTTAGCCACCTCCGTGACGGGGTGGTTAGCACAGCGCGCATTCCCGGCCTGGGAATGGGCGGGCGTTCTTTGTGAGCGTTCCTTCGTCAATTTCATCATATCACTCATCTTCAACATAGCGATTAGCTAAAAGTGAAAGAAAGTGACTATGTTCACCTAAGTTTCAATTTCACTGGGTCTCTCACACCACGATCCATATATGAGGGACCACTAACACAGACAAATTACGGTTATATGTGTATGTCAGGGGCGTATATTCGAGGCTAGCTAGACTATCTGCGAAGCCTGAAACCTAGAAAGTACAATACTGAAGATAATGGCGATTCTGAAGTTGGCAACCTAAATTCTTAGGAGTTGGCAACCTAAATTATTTGGAGTTGGCAACCTGAATTCTTTGGAGTTGGCACCTGAATTCTTTGAAGTTGGCAACCTGAATTCTTTTGGAGTTGGCAACCTCAATTCTTTTGGAGTTGGCAACCTCAATTCTTTGAAGTTGGCAACCTCAATTCTTTGAAGTTGGCAACCTGAATTCTTTGAAGTTGGCAACCTCAATTCTTTGAAGTTGGCAACCTCAATTCTTTGAAGTTGGCAACCTCAATTCTTTGAAGTTGGCAACCTGAATTCTTTGGAGTTGGCACCTGAATTCTTTGAAGTTGACAACCTCAATTCTTTGGAGTTGGCAACCTCAATTCTTTGGAGTTGGCAACCTAAATTCTTTTGGAGTTGGCAACGTGAATTCTTGAAAGCTGGCAACCTCAATTCTTTGAAGTTGGCAACCTCAATTCTTTGGAGTTGGCAACCTCAATTCTTAGAAGTTGGCACCCTGACTACCGTTGTGATGTCATCGTGACTTCTTTGAACGTGTCAAGAATGAACCTAGTTTTCTTCCTTCATCCATAGCCTAGGATCAGGTGCAGTGAGTTAGTCCAGGTCTTCGACTCAGCATACGCCACTGGTGTATAAATACCGCTCGAGTGAAGAAGCTCTCAATTCCGTACGCTATCTAGCGTCATCCATGCGAACTATCTGGCGCTCGAGCGAAATCTTCTCGCTGCAGCCCTGTAGTAACGGGCTTGATCTTCGATTGTTTGTTTTAAGCCCACTTTATGCACAGATAGGCTAATTGGGACTGCACCTACAGTTTAAAGTGGGTGATTCGAACCACCATGTGCCTCTACCTTGTTCCCAACCCGGCAGCTACGCCATCGGGGAGACCCTTCACATTAAAGGTCCACGAACTCATAAATTCTAATGGATTCTATTGGGTTCCACTGCAGGACCGGAACCTTTTTTTGTCGAACAATTTAAAATCGGTCCAAGTTGCGTGTTGTCTCATTGAAAGAAGGTCCCTGGACCGCATTTAAATTCATCCGGAGAAAAATATTATTGGAACGTATTTAAATTCATGAAACTTTTTCCTGGACCGTATTTAAATTCATCCGGAAAAAAGGTCCCAGGACCGTATTTAAATTGATCCGGAAAACATCCCTGGACCGAATTTAAATTGAACCGGAATAGAGGTTCCTGGACTGAATTGAAATACTTTACAGATAAAAATGTTCTTTACGGTCCAGAATCCATTTACGCTTACCGATGTTCTCTCCGGGACCGAAATTGGATTGATTTAAAGTTCCTGGCCCTTTAACAACCCTGGTGCAAATAGCCTACGTACTGACACACTCATAATGTTGATTTCAATCAATCAGTTAATTTATAGATTACTCAATCGCTCCGAACCACTCAAATATGCCTCCAAGAGAGAGTGAAGGCCAATCAGCACCCAAGGAACCAATTCTAGTTGCGGGAGCGGCCGAGTGAGGGCGGGAGTGACGAGCCAGCTATGAATGGACACAGAAATGTAGGTTATGAGGAATCCGGCAGTGAATATCTCGCGTGAAAGCTTTCCAATAACCCTGTTAGGCTCATCACTTTCCATGGAGCGGCTCCTTTGCTTCGAACGCACGCTGATACACGCGAGCGTCTCCCTTGCCATGGATAATACCCGTTTCCGCAATCCACTCGTTTTCTACGCAGGAATTAAAGGAGCGTCGACCCTTCCAGGCGATTTTCTTTCCTGCAATTCTGAATTGGAAACTGAGTAAGTGTGGTTTACTTTGGGTGCAATAAAACATTTGGTTCTTTTTCTGGTCGGTTTACATTCTTATTACGTAGCTTTTCTACCTTTCTGCTTGATTTGCTTTATTTTACTTCGCTCTTTGTGCCATTTTTGGCTAGTGTTGCCACATGAAGAGAAATTTACCTTTTGCAGGGAAATTCGGACCTAATTTTTAGGGAAAAGGGAATTTCGTTGAAAGATACCACAATTTCAGGGAAATTTGAAGACATCTAACTCCATTTCAATATACGTCAAAATATATTTATATTTCCATTACGATTATTGTACATCGCTTTTATGCATCTTTGGATTATAGCAACGATGAGGATTAGCGATTAAGTAGATTCCTGACCAGGATTCAAACCTGGGACATCTGGCCAGGAACCAATGAAGCTGACATTTATGTGAAAATTTTGTTTCTTTTTCATACTAACATGGACCAACGGAAATACTATTGCTGCTGTTACCACCACCACCATCAATAATGATAATAATAACTACAGCTATTTCTGCTACTACTACTACTATTGTTATTATTATTACAGGATTTGTTTAGGTGAAGGGAAAAATTGGTTCAAAAAGGGAAATTTTGTCCCTTGGAAAGGGAAATTGTGCCCTCATATTGTGGTAACAGCTAACTTGCGAAGATGGGGATTAGTGATAACATGGGGGCCAAAAGCCAACCTCACTTCCACGTAGTACACCCTGGACTGCATTTGACGAACGAGGCTCTGGCGACTGGCCCTGGCCAGTATAATTATGTGTGTTGTCCTGTGTTTTATCGCTATATGTGCCGAGTGCCTCTTTACAGCCTCAGCTTTTAACCAAGGTAGGCTAAGGAAATTTTAGTTTTCAGACACGATTCTATTTTTGTTACGATAAGGGGCTGGACCCCGCATAGTGTGACGCAGAGGCGTCTCCTGAACGCATGCGGTGCATGCTGCGCATGCGTCAATTGTGGGAAAAAGAACAGCTTGCTCTGCGACGACATTCATGAGCATTTCTACATTCTAATTTCTTCATATAAGAGAAGTATTTATTTTACACGAGAGCGCTCAACTAAGCATATATTACATTTCTTGGATCTGAAGTGACGCATGCGTCAATTGTGGGAAAATAATTATTACTTCCTTTCACTTCAGATCCAAGAAATGTAATATAAGCTTAGTTGAGCGCTATCGTGTAAAATAAATACTTTCCCTATATGAAGAAATTAGAATGTAGAAATGCTCATTAATGTCGTCGCAGAGCAAGCTGTCCTTTTTCCCACAATTTCCCGCAACATGCACCGTTCAGGAGACGCCTCTGGTGTTACAGGTGCAAAATAGCCTTAGTGCTGAATTCAAATTCAAATGAGTGATAATATGATGTAATTGATGAATTGACACTCACACACATCCATGCCCAGGCCGGGATTCGAACCCGGGGCCCCTGGCGTCGTGGCGCGATGTGCTACGGGGACCGGCTCTACCTTTCTGGGTAGGATGAGGATGAATGATGAAGTAGACGACCGAAGAAACACAACGAAACAGCCATGCTTAAATCACATACAGTGTTGTCATGTATTCACTACACATTGATATTCAAAAAAAATATGGCATTCCTTTATACTAAAATATCGTACCAAAAATCTGTGTCTGAGCCCAGTAGGAAATCATCGTGTGGAATTTGAACACAATACTCAGGCCTGGATCTAAGGCCTTCAATCAGGTCCGTACTTGTATTTTGGACCATAATACTGCAACTCTACAATTGTAGGTTTGGCTCTAGCTGTAATATTACCATAGCATTTGTGGTCACATCCAATACTCTAACAGCATTTCGACGAGCATCGTGGAGAAGTAGTTATCACTAGGGCTAGGATTTTGATGCAAATGCATCTTTTTTTTGGTAAGGCAGAAACAATGCATATGTAGATAGGAACGTGTTTTACACATAAGTGAATAAATTGGGATGCCTTTGTTAGGGCATTTCTTTTTTTTTGCATTTTTTGACCCTTTTGGATTAAAGGTCATTTTTTAAACTTTTTAAACCGTTTAAGTCATTTTCCAGCCTTTTAAAAGTCATCTTATTCATTTTTCTACATTTTGGTGAAAGAAGGTGCATTTTACATGCAAATATAACCCTTTGAACGAGAGAGGTTCCCGACTCTCATCTCATTGCCTTCAGCGCAGTTCTGAACGACTGTGTTTGAAGAAACAAAGAAATTCTGTGCAGTATTGTTGATACAAGCTGTTGCGTAACAATTCAGCTCAAACAATTTGATTTTCCCCTCTATCAGTTAATGCATTGTCGCCAGACGGATTATTGTTAAAAAGAACAAACAAGAGGTACAAAGTTTTGTGCTCTGTAGCGGACATTTTGTCAGGGAAGCAATTTGCACTCCATGGAATTGAACAGCTAGTGATATTGTTCATTTCATACGCTCCTCTTGTGTCGGTGGAAGTCGAGAGAAGTTTTTCCGTGTACAAGGAAGGCTCTCTCGTCCGACAACCGACAATCATTCGCTTTTGAAAATTTGCATATGATTTTCTTTGTGTACTGCAACTCAGTACTTAAAGTGTAAAAGATGACAAAAAGTGAACTTTCTTGTACTACCATACGCAATGAGCATGTGATAGATACTGTAACGTTAATTTGTAATTTGAATTTCTCTTGGTAGTTTATAAATTTGTTCTACTACAAATCTTTCAGAATTTTTGGGCCATTTTTCTAAGTTTATAGGGCATTTTCTTGCATGTATTAGGTCATAAATGCATTTCTTAAAGGTCATTTTTTGGCAATTTTAAGGTCATCAAAATCCTAGCCCTAGTTATCACAGTGCGGTATATAGAGTCCATCATTACGGCCGTAGCCGTTCTTAACGTTAGCTCATAACGAACACTGCGTACAAGGTAGCCATAGCACTACGTGGTAACCGAACCCAGCACCTCTATCATGGCAATTCGTTAAGCAACCACGGGACTTGACAATAGGACTGCAAAGATGTTCTTCGCTTATATTGTTTGTAGGAGAATAACCGGATCCACCACTAGGGGCCCGTTCCGAAAGTCGCACGAGTTTAACGCGGTAAACGAGTTATGGTAACTAGCCGTCCCATAAGTGCTTCCGTTTCGTGAGGTTCATTACGCTGTCCCAAAAGTCGCTTTCCGTGCAAGAACGACATTCACCAAACGCACGGGCTAGGAGGCTGGTTTGTTCGGTGAGAATCGTCTGCTGCTTGCAGACAGCGTGCGTGCATGACGGCTTCAAACTGCAATAGTACGGAAAATCTATTATAATTTTAACAGACAGCGATATGAAGCAACATGCGCAAGATGAGTATGCCTTAACTGTTCTTAGAATGTGATTAAAATGAGTAACAATGCTCGCAGTATAGTTTATTTCTGCCAGGACATGCCTTCCGCTGGACGCCATGTTGAAACTTGCTCTGAAACAAACGCCGCGCATGCGCTTTAGCCTACAGCGTCCCATAAGTCTGTAAAATAACGGGTTTCACCAGATTCACGAAGCCAGTTATATTCGTTGTATTCGTTCGTTTCGTTAAGATTTTCGGAACGTACCCTAGGTAAGTGGAAAATACAATTAAAAGAGTGGCCTCCCCGATGGCACAGTGGTAGCGTCGTCACCTTGTCTCGGGTTTGATACCCAGTTGTTCGGATCCCACTTTAAACTGTAGGTCCAGTTCCGATTAGCCTTACTGTGCATAAAGTGAACTTCAAATACCAAATAAATCAATCACCAACTCAACAATTAAAAGAGTATTAAGACGTATAAAAAAAAACTTACCTTGAAAAGTTACCTCTACCTTGCGCCTTCAAATGATTAACGCAACCTGTGAAAAGATAATAAGAGGAAATTAGTATCAAATAATTTAACAATATGGTTTATTTTACAAATAAAAAATTTGAAGGGAATCTTTTTAATAAAATGTACGAACGTAATAACTAAACTAAGGTGTAGGGAGATCAAGGTCTCCATACAGGTTTTCCTTCCTTCAGTTAACCCAGGCCAATTCTGATGTGCTTTTAACGAAGGCCACAGACCCTTTCTTCCAAGTTCTAGTAACTTCATTCCATCCTCTGTCAATTCATCTGCCTCATTACGGTTAAACTAAAGAGCAAGTAAATTATCTGCGGGTGTTGTGTGATGGAGTAGCCATGTCCTGCTACTCAGTGGCGTGCCCAAGGGGGGTTGGTGGGGGTTATAACCACCCCCCGTTTGGCCAGTATTCCTAAAAAAAAAACTTCAATGGTAGGCAAATATGACAAAATGATGGCTAACTACCAATAAAAAGTATACATAACCCTCCCCTTTTGAAAATCCTGGGCACGCCACTGCTGCTACTGTACTATTTTTCAAGTAGGTCTGGGCACAACTGCGACCCTTTCTTCAATATTGGTCGTTATAACTAGTTGTCGGTTTTTTAGATTCCTAAAATACACTAAATAAACTAAATGCATCATATCGATTGATGCACCAGAATGCATCGATTGATGCACTAAAGTGTGTTTTGTGGCTTCTTTAAAGAATCAGATTCACATTTGATGCATTTGGGTGCATTTTTGTATGTCGTGAATGAAACACCACAGTGCATCATTTGATTCAAGTGAGCTAAATAAACTCTGTAGCTCAGACCAAACGTTTAAGTGCATCATCCAAAAAGATGCAGGAAGGTGCATCAAAGAACATCAACTGATGCATTGAAGTGCATCTCGACTGTAATAAAGCCTCACTTGAATCAAATGATGCACTTCGGTGTTTCTTTCACGACATACAAAAAAATGCATCCAAATGCATCAAATGTGAATCTGATTCTTTGAAGAAGCCACAAAACACACTTTATTGCATCAATCGATGCATTCTGGTGCATCAATCGATATGATGCATTTAGTTTTCTGTGTGTAGGCTCTAAAAATCCTAAAATAGGTTCGAAAAACCTTAAAATAAGTTCGAAAAATCCTAAAATAGGTGCTAGAAATCTTAAGTTAGGCTTGAAAAATCCTGAAGTATGTTCAAAAAACCTTAAAATAGTTAAAAATTCCGGAAAAATGCTGAATAGGTATATTCACCGGCAATGAAAATGGGACACCTATATCCTGAAATATGCACTATCTTGCATGACGTTATGCGTGGTGCCTAACCCTACGGCGATGGCAGAAGTTACCATTAAAATCCACCCTTCGCCGTTTAGTTAAGCAACAATCTTTTTACATGTTATCCACAGTCAAACTCCGCCTTTTGTCTGTGAGGATTATTTAGGGATGCTAACAATTATATTTCAACATTAACATGGTCAGTGATGCAAATTTGAATGCTGAAACATTACTTCGCAAGGCATGAATGCCACAATGCACCGAACTGGAGCGAAAGTGAACAAGACCGCATGGATGAGAAGTTTGCATTTTGGACTGTGCTGGTAATGGTGGCGAGATACATTTTGCTTTGATATCAGCTTTCATAAAACACCATAGACTTGGAGGAAGGGAAATTGACTGAGAGAACGTTTCAAACACGTTCGTCATTGAAATTTTTTGGTGACCAAACGAAGAAAATGCCTCTGTGTGACATATAAATCCTGTTAAACCTTTAAAATATATATAAAAACCTAAAAAAAATGGTTGATTTAGGTGCACAAACCTAAAATAGGTTCCAACAAGCAAAAAAGTTTTTTTTACGCATTATAAAACTTCATCAGTTGTTGCGTTTTTTAACGAAACGCCGACATAAATTATTACTTCTATCATACCTTATGGAGGATATTTATACATTTCGAGGATCTACAGCAACTCGAAGAACTCATATGCTCGCGCGTGTGTATGAGTGTATGAAAATTTATATCACCTGGCATGATTGGTTGGTTGATTTGGTGTTTTAAGTCCATTTTATGCACAGTAAGGCTAATCGGGACTGGACCTACAGTTTAAAGTGGGATCCGAACCACTTATCACCTGGCATGACTGTTGAGATTTTGTCATATGATTGTTTCTCGTAGCAGTATGTAAGTTTTATACAAGGTGTTTCTGGCCTGATGATACAAACTTTCAGGGATGATGGAGAAGGGCACATGTATCAATTTGAGATAAGGAACTCTGGTCCGGAAACGACTTAGTCGAAAGTTATAAGCGAAAATCGGTGTATGAAGATGCAATACTTTTATTACCTGCACAAGTTTCACAAGCTGCTACATTCACAACAGTTGTTCAAAGTGGCGTCCCCCAGCTTTGCTGCAGGCAGGACATCGTTGCACAAAGTTCTGGCGTACGCGTTGGAACAACCCCGGGGTCGTTCGAGCAATGTCACAGGCAGCGAGAATTCTTGCCAGGAGATCCTCTTCAGTCTCGACAGGTGTCTCATACACAAGACTTTTTCACATGACCTCACAAGAAGAAATCAAGTGGGGTCAGATCAGGTGATCGAGCTGGCCACGGAACAGGACCCCCTCTTGCTTGTGAAACTTGTGCAGGTAATAAAAGTATTACATCTTCATACACCGATTTTCGCTTATAACTTTCGACTAAGTCGTTTCCGGACCAGGGTTCCTTATCTCAAATTGATACAGGTGCCTTTCTTTATCATCCCTGAAAGTTTGTATCATTAGCCCGGAAACACCCTGTATAGTGCGGCTCTTCTCTCCTTCCTAGTGGAGGCCCCTTTGTAGTAGGTAGGAGCCAGTGGCGGCGATTACGGGGAGCGTGGCGGCAGTTGCCCCCACTTTTTGCCACTTTTGCCCACGCACTATGGTAAACCTTATCTACCAAGGGTAAGTAATCTATCCTTGATCCCCCCCAGTTTTGGAACCCAATCGCCGCCACTGGTAGGGGCCAAGGATGAAGTCCCCCTTCCCGAGGCGACCCGACCTGACGTAGATATGGACGAAATCGAAAACACGGCTGAATTCGTAGCCGGAAAAGATGTCACCATTGTCGTCTTGATGAGATAGTTGGTCATCTGAATTTGAATGTATTGAACAAGATGCAACAGGCACAAATCCTTTTAGGTATCTGATATTAAAATAAGACACGAAGAACATAATAACGCGTGTGTTCGTTACACGATCAACTTTCCCCTTGAGACGTTAAAAAAACATGAAAATATGACCACGATTCAATATATATAAACCCATTTATCTATCTATATACCTATATATAAAAATGGACGTGTGTGTGTGTTTGTTCCGGCATAACTCTCCAACGCCTGGAGAGATTTCAACCACATGACTTGCAATCTGGGAAAAAATACTGTAGGGGTACGACACCCTTGGCATCCCTAAGGGTGGGGGTGGGAAGGGGGTGACATGTAAAAATAATCGAAAACGAACTATATTAGTGTGGAATCCATAATTTGCGGGGTCGCTAAGTTGAATACTGACACTCCGAAAGCCGTTCAACTCCAAGTTCATCGCCTATCGGCATGGGGAGTGAGAGGGGGTGAAAATAAAATGTAAAAAATGACCTAGTTTAGTGTCGAATACATAGTTTTCGGAGTCGCTAAGCTAATTGGTAACAGTCACGATGACCAAACTTGGTACACATATGACTTACAATCTGGAAAGAAATACTGTGGGGGTAAGACACCCCTGGCACCCCTAGGGGTGGGGGTGGGAAAGGGTAGTGACATGTAAAAATAATCGAAAACGACCAATATTAATGTGGAATCCATAGTTTTCGGGGTCACTAAGATGAATAGTGACACCCCCAATGCTATTCAACTTCAGGACACCCGGGCACCCCTAGGGGTGGGGTGAAGAGGTGACATGTTAAAGTAATCGAAATCGACCGATATTAGTGTGGAATCCACAGTTTTTGGGGCCGCTAAGATAGACAGTGACACTTCCAATGCCGTTCAACTCCAAGTTCATCACTTATCGGCAAGGGGGGGGGGTGAAAGGGGGTGAAAAATAAAATGCCTAAAATGACCTACATTAGTGTCGAATCCATACTTTTCGGAGTCTCTTAGCTAATTGGTGACATTCACAATGACATTTACCTGTAAATAAAATTAGTTACATTGGCACCCCTAGGGGTAGGGGTGGAAAGGGGTGACATGTAAAACGACCGATATTACTGTGGAATCCATCGTTTTCGGGGTCGCTAAGGTGGATAGTGACACTCCCAATGCCGTTCAACTCCAAGTTCATTTTACACTATAGTTAGAATTCATTATTTTCCTGTCTAATAGAAGATTGGGATGGTGTAAGTTTAGTTCCGACGAATACATACGCTCAGTTCTGACGCTGGTATGTGTATACACGTATAAACTCTCCCGATCATGCATGTGGTGTGCGTGTAGTCCGGAGTTGTTGACAGCTACAGGAAACACTAAAGCATCGAGCGAAGGATCAAGTGGAATATTCCACTCAGCTTGCACGGGTTCGTATTAGCAAGGCAGATTAAGGAATGGTGGTAAAAACTTAACAGCCAACCAGCAACCTGAAATATTGGCAGGTTGATTTGAAATTACTTAGACAAATGCATTATTTTATTGACACGAGGGAAAGTACATTTCGTAAGCAGCGTGATTCGATACACAAGTCACTGAATGTCACTGAACCAATTATCCAATCGTAACTGGTACATTTTAAGAAAGCCTCCGTTGCAGATACTTGGAAAACTCAATTTTCAACTATTAGCGATGTAATTTCGTGTTTATGATTCTTCTTAATTAAAAGATTGCACCTTTCACGATATACTATTAAGTTCCACGTCATAGATTTGCATGTAGCAACACCAGAACACTATGAATAATATAATGAGAATACAGAGAATTTAAAAATCCTGGTTTCGCAAGTTCTATTATGAGTATCATAATATATTAGTACAATAAATTAAAGTCTCTTATCATTACCGTTTATTTCTAAATTACTTGTACGTACAGTACAAGATGTTTCATATGTCTTAACAAATGTTACAACACAAGCTCAACATTATTCATTATAAACTAAAAACACTTATATACTGCAATTCTAGTATTGAACAACAGAAGATATTTACATTTTCTCTTAATGCAATACAATAGTTATATGAAGGATACTAATCAATGTACAATATGTAAATGCATTTATTTGTGTGTATTTTCATTAAGTATATGTTTTTGTGTAACTGTAAATTACATGTCATCCTTGTATAATTTGTGTCAAACAGCTGTTTAAGTTAAACGCCATAAGTCAGTCATATATAGCACAGTAAACACAATAGACTTTTAAATGCATCTGAGAATTTGGCTTTTCTGTTTCACTGCTCATGGAATTCCCAAATATACTTGTATTTCAACCTCTGCTCCTGCACGTATCCATGTGGTACTGTAATACAGAATTTTGGTCTCTTCGAAACAAGATTGCTAATCTCTGTGCTGAATCTTTCCTTATAATACTAATACAGATAGATTTTTTCAGCTGTTGTATTTGTAAAATGTACGTGTTTAACTAAAAAAAAAAAAAAAAAAAAAATACATCTGAAAGATTATGCGTCTTTATAAGTGTTTTTATTTAAACAAATAACCAAGGTTGTTATGGTTCCGCTGCAGGACCGGAAACTTTTTTCTCGCACAATTTAAATTGGACCGGAATTGAATTTATTTAAAATTCCTGTACCTTTAAAAACCCTACAAATAACCCTTCGTGTGACCACCAATAAAAATGCTGAAATCATGCCTAACTTATTATTCCTTGATATAATTGAAGTATGACGTCCTACTGCGCCATTTGAAGAATATTGCACACTCACGTTGCTGGCTTCACTGGCATCGTCTGCCAATGTGCAGGTCTTTTTTTCTTTTAACATGCAAGACTTTTGCACAGTTTGCCATAAACACAAAGTAAGTAGTGTTGCAAAGGGAGGACAGACTGCTGCAAGGCGAAGACCAGTGTTGCCAACCACTTTTCGGCAATGTCCCTACAGACGTAGTCATAATGTCCCTACAACTGACCAAATATCCCTACGCTCAGTAAAGCTGATCAGAAGATATATATATATATATATATATATATATATATATATACATTTTCTTACCAAATCTTTCTGCTCGATGCTTCCACAGTTTATGAATAACGTTGAGTCGTTTACTGTTGATTATGTTATTTGAAGTCATACATGCTGCTGCTGTGAAGAGATAGATGTTGGTTGGAGATGCTGTATTTGTTGCAGTCTTCTTCACGTGCCTTAAGGGAAGAATTTATCACTAGCAAAGAATTTAACAATTCTGGTCCCATTTTATTTATCCTTTTTTTTTTTTTTTTGTATCACTTAACATTGAAAATATTCTTTCCGTTTCTACGTTAGAATGTGGTAATGGTAGCACTATTTTCGCGAGAGTGGAAATGTTTTTAAAAAAATAACTTGCCTTCAAAGTTCTTGGTAACCGATAACATGTTCCTAAATTCTGATGGAGATTTGCACCTTTGCACAATATAATGTTATTTTCCAACATTGAAAAAAGTCCCTACGTTTTATCTCATTTGGCAAAATCTGTCCCTACGCAGGCCTACGTTTGGCATCACTGGCGCAGACTGCATGTGATTCGTGACAAAAGACAATCGCTCCATTTGCAAGGAGTTATCTGTCGGGACGATACACTTGGCAAGTGGAAAATTGTGTTCAGCGACGACACGACCGTGCATGCACATTGCTGTAATCCCGACCTATGTTGCTTGCGAGGGCAGCATGGTGATCTCTCGATAAAGGCAATGAAATGCAAAAGAAACATGGCGTCGACATGGTATCTGTACATCAAGTGAGAGCGTTACAACTCGAGAAAGCACTTACTGGACGCGCAAAGAGCGAGTTTAAATTACGTGCGTCAACTTTAGTATTTAAGAGTGGTGCTTGTTGCACCAAGCACAAAGACTGCATGAAAGGAGCTTACATAACATACAGTGGCGTATTCATGTTGCCGCGTTTACCCACGGTTAACAAACTTTTCTCATATATTTTCTTATGCATTTAACTTTAATGTATGTGTAATTGCTCATTATTAGACGTCGGATTTTAGGTTTTTAACCTATTTCTTCCTTTACAGGTATGTAAGAAATAAGTTGTCAGCGTTTCTTAGAACCTAATTTAGGTTTATGCGCCTAAATCAAGCCTTTTTTTAGGTTTTTGTATATTTTTAAAGGTTTTACAGGGATTTTTATGTCACACAGAGGCATAAGCTTTGTTTGGTCACGAAATAATTCAGTGACGAACGTGTTTGAAACACTGTTGATTTCCGTTCCTACAAGTTCAAAGCTCTAAACAAAGCGAAATATCTGGTGCCACTGTTACCTGTACAGCTCAGTGGAAACTTCTGATCTGTGTGGTCTTGCTCACTTTCGCGTCACTTCGGTGCTTCGTGGCATTCACTTCTTGCAAGCTAACATTTCAGCATTGAAGTTTGCACCACTGACTATGCTTTTGTTAAAAGATTATTCTCAGCATATACGATGATCCTCACAGGCAAAATTGCGGAGTTTGACTCTGGATAACATGAAAAAAGATCGTTGCCTAACTATACGTCGAAGAGTGGATTTTAATTTTCCAAGGGAAAGTTGTACCATCGCCGTAGGGTTAGGCAATACACATAACGTTATGCAAGATAGTGCGTATTTCAGGATATAGGTGTCCCATTTTCACAGTATTATCTTCAAGATTTTTGGACCTATTTTAGGATTTTTAGAACCTATTTTAGGATTTTTAAAACCTATTTTAGGATTTTTAAAACCTATTTTAGGATTTTTAAAACCTATTTTAGGATTTTTAGTCTATTTTAGGATTTCTAAAACCTATTTTAGTATTTTTAGTCTATTTTAGGATTTTTAGAACCTATTTTAGGATTTTTAGAACCTATTTTAGGATTTTTAGAACCTATTTTAGAATTTTTAGAAGCTATTTTAGGATTTTTAAAGCCTATTTTAGGATTTTTAGAACCTATTGTAGGATTTTAGAACCTATTTTAGTATTTTTAGTCTATTTTAGGATTTTTAGTCTATTTTAGGATTTTTAGAACCTATTTTAGGATTTTTAGAACCTATTTTAGGATTTTTGAAACCTATTTTAGAATTTTTAGAAGCTATTTTAGGATTTTTAAAACCTATTTTAGGATTTTTAGAACCTATTGTAGGATTTTTAGAACCTATTGTAGGATTTTTAGAACCTATTGTAGGATTTTTAGAACCTATTTTAGGATTTTTAGAACCTATTTTAGGATTTTTAGAACCTATATTAGGATTTTTACAACCTACATTAGGATTTTTACAACCTACATTAGGATTTTTAAAACCTACATTAGGATTTTTAGAACCTATTTTAGGATTTTTAGAACCTATTTTAGGATTTTTAAAACCTATTTTAGGATTTTTAAAACCTATTTTAGGATTTTTAAAACCTATTTTAGGATTTTTAAAACCTATTTTAGGATTTTTAAAACCTATTTTAGGATTTTTAGAACCTATATTAGAATTTTTAGGATTTTTAGAACCTATTTTAGGATTTTTAAAACCTATTTTAGGATTTTTAGAACCTATTTTAGAATTTTTAGTCTATTAGGATTTTTAGAACCTATTTTAGGATTTTTAGAACCTATTTTAGGATTTTTAGTCTATTTTAGGATTTTTAAAACCTATTTTAGGATTTTTAGAACCTATTTTAGGATTTTTAGTCTATTTTCGGATTTTTAGAACCTATTTTAGAATTTTTAGTCTATTTTAGGATTTTTAGAACCTATTTTAGAATTTTTAGTCTATTTTAGGATTTTTAGAACCTATTTTAGGATTTTTGAAACCTATTTTAGGATTTTTAGAACCTATTTTAGGATTTTTAAAGTCTATTTTAGGAACCTAAAAGCACACTTTTTAGAACCTAAAAATCCGAGGTCTACTCATTATACAGGGTCTGGCAACTAAACCTGGACGGTTTTTAAATACAAATAAAAACAACATTCATTCATGCAACGAAGTTAATTAAATACACGTTGTGCTACATCTCTAAGCATTTTAAGAAAATAACATGAGACGCAGTTACATTCTGTTCCTTGACAAGAACGGTTTATTTTTTGATTGACTCCTCAAGCAGAGACCCTAACTAGTTCGATATTCTTGGGATTTCGAACCTTACGATGTCCACAAGGTGTTCTTTTCATTACGGATGCCCATAAAATGATGTCCCTACCTCGAGCAACGTCCGTTCAGTTTTGATTTAAAAACTGTCCGATTCAGTTGCCGCGCCTCACAGGTGTGCTATTAAAAAATGAACTGTCCTTGTCAAGAAACTGCGTGAAACTGCCACTCATGTTATTTTCCTAAAATGCTTTGAGATGTAGTACTACATATATTAAATTGACTTCCTTGCATGAAAGGCATTTGTTTGTATTTGTATTTAAAAACGGTCCAGGTTTAATTGCAATACCCTGTATATTATTATTGTGGTATAAGAATCATAAATACTGAATATTTTTTCTATATTAATAAGAGGCAGCAGTATTGAGGAGAAATGTAGAAGACAAAAGTGCAGAGTGAATCAATGAAGACACAGATAAAGGGACTACAGGACAAACTTGCAGAGAAAAGAAAAGGCAATTATCAATTAACACGGTGTGTACCAAAATAACAAATCCAAAATTCTTGACTTTTTCTTGACCTTTTTCTTAACATTTATTAGGCATAGTTGGAAATTAAGAAAATATATATTTTTATTAAATTAAAAACCCCTACCATAAGGTCGGTTAAGATGAAAACTGAATCTGTACTTTAACAAGAGATTTACACTTCCTTTAATTACACCGAGGAACAGTGAAATTGCGGCACAGTATTTGAGAGCTAATTTAGGGCGATTTCATGCTGCTGAATAATGATATAATAATATATTTCCTGAATTAGCTCTAATTTATGAAATAAATGCAACAAAACCAAAATGGCGGAAACATAAGACATACATACAAATGAACTTCCAACAACAATTTAATATTTCTTTTTGTGATTACAATCATTATTATAAAAATAAATTTATATAGGCCTATGATCATAATAATTAAGAAAATATGTACACAATGAAGAAACAAACTATGTGAAACGTTTTCTATACGATTTCCTGCTGTATTGCTTTTTAGGACAATCCCTCTGTAAGCTCCAACAGTAGTCGGCCATCATGTGGCGATCCCACCGTCCCTGGTACCTTTCTTCCATTATCCTTATATCCTGATGGAAAAATATATTCCACATATATAGCAAAAAACATTTGGGTTATTGAAACACTTTCTACGTGAGGAACTCATATTTCCAATGTATTCACATTAAACGCATTACGCTTAGTTATCTACAAAATTCAACGTTAAGAGCTATATTGCCTAGCAATGCTTCATAAGTTGCCTAGCAACAATTTACAAATAAGTTTCTTAATGGGAATTTCAGCCCATTATCAAATTTTGATATTACCGAGAAAAGCGTGGAGTAATTTTACCTCATACATTTTCCATGGTGTGTTTATTTTTATAACTGGAGTCAATTCAACTGGACCAATAATACAATTGGCAATCACAGCTTGTTTGTGTGCTGAAACTGTTATTAAACTTTATGCCACAAAATAAAATCTTTTTTTTGTTCCCCAGTGTTATTAATGCATGTAAAAATTAATGCTTCCGACTTCATCCTGGATGGGGAATGGCCACATTACTTTGTTTAATGCTTTTACAAAACTTCACACATAAAAGTATGTAATTTTTAAGAAACAAGGTTAACAAATCTTAACCACAACTCAATACAACTTCAGATTTATTCAATTTTATCAAACCATACTACAGGTATGTAACAATGTAAATTCACTATACTGTAAAATATAGCAATCATTCTTGACCACAAGCATAATTTCTTGACTTTCTTGACTACTTAGTTATTGAATTATTTACTTTTTTGACATTATTAACTGGCAGGCACCCTGATTAAGAAATTATCAGAATAGCAGTGCCATAACTTACATTAAAAGCAAATATGAACTAATGCAATTACTTTTCTATGTGCATCCTGTTATATCTTTCAATTTCAAAGCTTAGAAGAAATTCAAATCAACTAATTTTATTTTGGAAAGAATTTCTTGAAGCAATGAAACATCATCGAAATGACAGGAAACTTATTTTCCTCAAATGTACAAGCACTGGCGCTGCAACTGTTGCAAATGCGTTTTGTGCCACTTTTATCGGCGAATTCTTCACTTTCAATAGAACCAATGACTGGTAGAAAGTTTACGGTAGCCGTCTCCAGCGAAATAGGTTAGCGGAGGCGTGGCGACCGTAGAGGATTCGTTGCCGGAAGTCTCAAAGTGCTTGTACACGCACGACCTCAGCTATTTTAGCGGCGTTTAAAGGGAAAAAAGGGCCAATCACGAAGCAGTGATATGATCCTCACTGGAGAGAAGCAGGAAAGCATCGCCACAGCCATAAAAAAAAAAAAAAAAGAGCATGATTTCTTTTACGTAAACCAGCGAGCTACGTGTAATTCACTTCGAAAAATCCAAACTTTATCTGCACAAGAACAACTTCGTTCCCATCGCGCTAGAATGTCAAATTTTTAATCTGGTTTCGAACGTGAAATAATTATGTATAAGGACATGGAGTGCAGTTTCCTTTAGGGAGTAGAAAGAGTCGAACCTACGAAGTTAGAATTATATATGGGCGCTCATGAAAGCACATTTTTTTTAAAAAAATATATAGAATTACATTACTTAACCCCTTTTATAGCTGAAACTATAAGAATGCGCTGAAAAGAGTGTCGGCAGAACACTGCTTCGTGATTTCTGTGCCGCGCTGGAAAATCCAGGTACAATTTAGGTAAAAAGGGAAATTTTATGAAAAATTTGGAAATTGACTAAAAATTTGAAGAAGTCGGATTTCTGATTTTATTTCTATTATTTAATTAATATAGATGAGGAGTGTAATTAATATGCAATAAATAAGAATTGTTCCGGAAAAGCAGGTCAAATTTTCAGAATACGGCACTGGTGTAAGCATAGGCGCAGACTTGGGGGAGGGCAAGGCACTTTCTCCCCCACCAAATTCACGTAGGACACATTTTATGTACATTTACAAATATAAAGTATTGCTTATGCAGATCTTGCCCCTCCAAAATTATCTTAAGTTGGTGCCTCTGGGTGTAAGTCCATTTTATGCTCACGCAGTTTGAACCAGGGTGCGAAATTACGGGGGGGCTGGGAGGAATTCCCCCCACGATCTTGTCCTGAAATTCCCCTCCCCCATCAAACTCATCCGGGGGGAAAGTTTTTGTTTTAACAACGGACATAAACAATTAGTTTGGGATTCAAATATACTTGACTGGAATAATATCGATAACATAACGGACAACAAAGAGCCTCATCTCTTAGGAAACTGAATCCAGCCAACAATCCCCAGAACACAGAAATTAGACCGACTTATTTCTTCTCCATTTCTCATCGCCTTTCGTTAGCAACCACGAAGTATATAAATATATTAATAAAACACGTAATAGTACTTATATATGAATTTTATACAGGAAACTATTATCTTCTTAATGTCTCTAATTTCTGCCCCTCCTCCCTTACGCAAATCATTGTTCATAGCATCAGTAGTACATTAAAATCTTCAATTTGCAATTACATTTTGAATGAAATACAGTCGATATAATATACTGTATATTTTATAATATAATTTGATTATTTAATAATTGACACATATTTAATGGCATTATACATATATACGTATGTGTGTGTATGTGTATCTGTCTGTCTGTCTGCTCCCTCCCCCCCACCAATCTGCAGTGATTTCGCACCCTGATTTGGACTAGGCATACAGTTAGAGGCAGGCAAGTAGTCAGGGGGAGGGTTAAGGGGGCTGAAGCCCCCCCTCCCGAAATCTTACAAAAATCTAATTTAAATAGTGTATACGTAGTGGTAATTATTTTTACTTCCCTAGCAGCAGTGAAGACTTGTATAATAAGTTGCAATACACTGAGAAATTCATCTATAGGGCTTCTAACCTCTCAGCGTTTTCGCCTTTAGATGGCAATAAGGGATGAATACCCCCTCCCACCACCGAAATTAATTAAATCCTTGCTACGGATCTGGTTAGAGGTGGAATCTCAACCACTATGAAATGTGCCTCCATCGAAATCCATTGATTTTGGTGATTTGTCAGTGTTCGAATTGAAGGGGCGGGGGGGGGGGGGGGGCAGGGAATTTTCCCCCTTCTACTTTTTCCATTCCGGCTCTATATTTATATTTTCATTCCCAACCAGGAAAAGAAACTCCCCCTTTCTGAATGTGCATATTTTAGATGCATTTTATTTTATGTTCGGTCGAAACAGCAAAATGCAAGGAGGGCACAAGGATAGTTTACTTCTTCCTGGTAGGCAAGGCTTAGCATTAAGAGGCCATAGATCAGGAGCAAAAAGTGGGGGGGCAACTGCCCCCCCACGGCCCCCCAGTAGTCGGTCACTTATCGAAATGAGCCTACTCGAATGGTAACTCAACCCCGCCCCTCTGCATTTTCTTCAATTCGAACATTGCGTTTGGTCAGTGGCGTGCCCGAGAGGGGGGCTATAACCCCCCTTTTGGCCCAGTATTCCTAAAAAAAGAACATCAAAGGTAGGAAAATGTGACAAAATGAGGGCTTAATACCAACAAAAAGTGTCCATAACCTAGGTGACCAGATATTTGTTGACCAAAAAGAGTATAGTCTATAGGTTCAAGGTGAGCATGCATTTTGCTCTTTCACGGGGTCCGCAAAAATCCCGCGCGACTTCTTGACAGTCTTATTATCCTGGAAATTATGCAAAATTAAAACTTCCTTTTTATTTTACACTAATTTTGCACAAAAAACTATATTTTGTGACTACATAATATCTATTTTAATATTCTGATGCAATTCTTGAATATTCTCAAGCAAATTTCTTGGTATGTTGATGCATATAATTGGAGGAGAATATTTACACACCAATATTGATCAATATTTTGAACAAATTTTAATTATTGCAATTTTCAAGTTTCGGTATCGGTGGGAATCGGTAAGAGTATCGGTTCAAAGTGGTATCAGCTCAGCCCTAATCATTATCATTGAATTCCAATGAATTTGAAATATGTTTTGCTTGTTGATGGAATATGAAAATGACACTTGAAATTGTTCATAGGAAATTCTTGAGTCAAGGAGTAAATACTTCAGTTTGTTGACATCTTGACGTTTTCCGTTCTGTGGATTTTAAGGCATTTTTACGCGTAAAATAATGAATGAAATAGCAAGGAAAAGAGTATATTTGGGGAATTTTTGCAAATTGAAAAGAGTATAGAGTAACAGTTGGGCTGAAAAGTTCGTAGGCTAACATAGTAAAAAATATTTTTTTGACAAAATTCGATTTTATTATGCAATATAGTTGCCTTCGAGGGCGATACAACGATTATAGCGGTCATACAATTTTTCGATGCCATTTTTATAGTACGATTTCTCTTTAGCCTCAAAATAGGCCTCAGTTTTGGCGATTACCTCTTCATCAGTGCTAAATTTCTTTCCAGCGAGCATTCTTTTAAGGTCTGCAAACAGGAAAAAGTCGCTGGGGGCCAGATCTGGAAAATATGGTGGATGGGGAAGCAATTTTATTACGGTTGAATATCGCTAAACATTGCTCCGAATCATCAAAACGTTGTTGCTTTTGATCGATTGTGAGCACGCGCGGCACCCATTTTGCACACAGCTTTCGCATGTTCAAATATTCATGCACAATATGTCCAACACGTTCCTTTGATATTTTTAAAGTCTCAGCTATCTCGATCAACTTCACTTTACGATCATTTAAAATTATTTTGTGGACTTTTTTGATGTTTTCGTCGGTAACAGCCTCTTTGGGGCGTCCACTGCGTGCATCGTCTTCGATGCTCATTTCGCCTCGTTTAAATTTAGCAAACCACTTCTCAACGGTTGATTTTCCTGGTGCAGAGTCCGAATAATGTTTATCAAGCCAAGCCTTGGCTTCAACAGTATTTTTTTTCGCCAAAAAGCAATGCTTTATTAACACACGAAATTCTTTTTTATCCATTTTTTCACAATAACAAAAGCTGCTTCACTCACAATACTATATCTCACGAACTAATTATCCAGCAGCTGTGAAATTTATACACGTATCTTTTGAAGGTTAGTACTAAGTAAAAATCACATGGATTTAATTCTAGTAACGCCATCTATGAGTCAGCATACGAACTTTTCAGCCCAACTGTTATATGAACCTCTAAAAGAGAGTAACATTCTCAAAAAAAAAAAAAAAAGTACGTCTGGTCACCCTACATAACTACGTATGGTTGATTATTGTAATTTACAACACACGTAAGTTGTAGCTAAACGATGATTTCCGCTTCCCATACAGTGGTTGAAGAAAAAAAGGGTTGCGGTCTTTGTTTTAGTGTCTGGTTTCGGCTGCCTTTGCCAACCTTCAAGGACGGAAGATATGCAAAGTATATTTCTCCTAAAAGAGAAGAGGCACGGTCACGACGAAGATAGTTGGGAAACAATGCGTAACCGAAGCTACGTGACGACAGAACTTAAAACTAAACACCGACAGGTCCAAAGTATAATGCGGTAAGATTACACGCACACAAACACACGAATAGAACGACCTTTGTTCACCTTCAGGTACGCCGACGGTTGCCGATTCTGACCTTGAGCGCGCCCTATTTGGCAAATCAAGTTCTGCCACGGACACTAACCTTCGAAGCAGCATCTCCGGAGAGCTGCTTTCTGATTGGTCATCTTCCTGCCACCGACGACATTTTGAAAATCCCAACGATGTACGATGGACTGCAAAAAAAACAACACATCTTTCATGGTCTCTATAGCGCCGAGAATAATAAGTGGACCGACCTGGTACGAGACGTGATAGTATTTCCACAGACCACTGGTACTTCGGGGCGAAGAATGCCAAAGAAAAATAGAAGAAGACGTACGTAAATGAAAGAAGAAAGTGATAACTCTCCATGGTAATGCTCGTAGTTACGTAAGCAGTATTTTGCAAGACTAGAATTGCATTGGCGTAGCAGGATTTTTTTTTTCGGGAGTGGCTGAAATTGTAAAGGTGGACAGTACATGGCTGCTTTACAGGAGAGCGGAATACACAATAAAATATTTTGAACATTTAAATATTTCCACTGTCAAAAATGGCAATCCAGGGGCCATATTAAGGAAGGTTTACTTTTACCACTATGGTTTTTCCAGAGCTTTTCACGGTTTTTATTTGAAAATGTTAAAAAACACTGAGTTGCTGACCAAGGCAGTTTATTAAGATGTAAAAACACTTAACATGTAACGTTTCAACCCTGTATCAGGGCCTTCCTCAGACGAAGAACTAAACTAGATTTTTTTTTACTTTAGTTCTTCGTCTGAGGAAGACCCTGATTCAGGGTTGAAACGTTACATGTTAAATGTTTTTACATCTTAATAAACTGCCTTGGTCAGCAACTCAGTGTTTTTTTAAAATATGGAAACAAGGCTTATTCGGAGGGGGATGTGCCCCATATATTCCATAATTAATCTTAAACACATTTTGGAACTATTGTTTTTATGTTTCTGTTGTTTCAGAGACCTACCACGTCTCAATGTTCTCCGATAGTTCCTCCATTGGGAACAGAAAAATAAATATTCATGAGAATTAAGCATCGTATCTTGTACAGTGTAATATTTTTGTTAATACCGGTATCTTCTGGCTGTTATGCATTTCAAGCTTGAGATCGAGTCATAATTCCAGAAGCTGCCAATTAGCAAGTGAGCCGCTGATGTCATCCCAACCCAGCACCAATCCCTAACCTTCTTACTCACGCTATACACTGCTAGAGTGCGCATCAAACCTCCTGCATATGGCGATAGCCAATAGCAGCGCACTGCAGCGGTGCCATGTCGAAATCTCACTAAATCGTGTACCTGGCGAGGTGGAACAGATTCTGAACTAGGCAACGGCGCACGTCTGTGATTCGCTGGTGCTGTTCAGCCGTTCAAGGCCATATGCAGGAGATTTGACGCGCACTTTAGTACGCTCGCTAGCCGACTTGCATTCAGCTGAAGATGTCCGGACAATAATCAAGGAAAGAGGCTCATCTCGCGTATAATTCTCCGTGTGTGAAACCAAGAAAATCTTAGAGGCTTGAGAATACCTCATAGTTCCACTCCTATTGGCGAATGTGCCAAAATTGAAATATTTCTTCAGCCTGCAGACCCACGAGTTAAGAACTATATTAGGTGTAGGTCGTGTTATCCATAGACCCGTAGTGGTTAGAACGTTCCAAAAGAGACAAACAGGGGGCGAGATTTCCCCAAATTCCCTGAGCACACAGAGCTCGAACGAATACAGAGTCGACGACAAAGCTTTTACCTCTCCACTCCATCTTGTCCTGTTAGCGTAACATACAAACTGTGAACATTTCGTACACTAACAAATACTCAGTCTCTCAGTTGCAATTGGGGAAACGATTCACAGGTAAAATCACTTTTGACGATTCTTCAATAGTTGTGGACAATTTACAACTCTGTACCTGGTGGAACGTTTTGCCACTCGAGGCATTTCATTAATTCATTCATGTCCTCTTTGGGAAAAATCTCAATCACCGTTTAATGTCTCATCACTTTTTAATTTTGGTTTATAGAATTGGGGCCCCTGATATAGCCTAACCCAGAAATCTACAGATGATTTAGTGGACATTTTAGCAGCGATCTGCGAAGATGGACACAGGATAAGTCGCTGAAATTCCAGAAAATAGAAACATCATAGAACAAAGTCCAAATTCATTTGTCACTAATCACGAGACACCGAACCCGTATAAGTAACCACTTGAAAAAGTAATTGGGGAAACCCTCTCGCAATATCTAACCCGAAATTTTCCAATCACTGCAACTTAAATTTTCCATTTATCACCAAGTATGCTACTGAAATGGCTATAATTTCTATTGAAGCAATAGCCTTTACTTTAACAAGACTCATAATGTTTGCAAAGCAAAGGTAAAAAAAAAGGTAAAGTGTTCCCCTGTGCATAGCACCACGCCATGAAGGCGTATAGGGGGTGTGGGGGTAACGCCTCACACTTTCTTGATCCGGTCGTGAGTGGGTTGATGTGATCAGCATCACGCCCCTGACCGCCTTTACCCCCCAGGGTTTCCCCCAGGTATCCATGTTATTCGACGCTGGGTGGGCGCCGGAGCCGCTTCCAACGTTGCAAAGCAGTATAACTAACGATTTCGCAGGTATCACGCACCCCAGACACCAGGATGGCGCTTCGCTGAGGGCCATTGTGTCCACAGGATCCAGATCCTAAAATTTTTCGGATCCGGATCCAAACTGATCCGGATTTTTTGGCCATCCTACATGCGCGCTTCTTTGGAAAGTAAGAATGTGTTTATAACTTATTGTTACCTGCTAATATATATATATATATATATATAGTTAGTGTGTGTGTGTGTGTGTGTGTGCATATATTATAATGTTTTATTTTAATTTTTAAAACTGTAACTGTAGAACAATTGTATAATTTTTGTATAACATTTCTATCTTGTTAAATGTGTTAAAGGTTTCATCCTGGAATGGAATGTCTCACATTTATGTGTGTTTCCATTTCCAATACATTCGAATGAATACATATTCGTTTCAATGGCATTCACAAAATCACCTCTGACATTTTATGTTAAACAAGTAAGATTATTTTTGTGCACGAGTGTGTTAGCCGATGCGTAGCGAAGTACGAAAATCTCGTATTTTAGGAACAGCACTTGAAAAAAAAATCTTGTAGGACTAACTAATGAAAAATTTCTTTGTAATCCAAGATCATAATACCTTTTAATATGTGGTAATATTAAAATGGGATTGAGATCCGAAACGCTCGGATCCGGATCCGTGTCCAGATCCTGAACTTTTGGATCCGGATCCCGTTTGGCCATCCCTAGCTCCACATCACCTGCCATGTCCTTACAGTTCGTCGCTTTGTGAGCTTTGTTGGTTTTCAGATTGTTGTCAAAAATGAATCACATTACTGAGAGGGGGTTCCCCGAAAGCTAGTAGGTAACTCTGTCGCCTTATGATCAAGGGGTCTCCGGTTAAATTTCCAGCGGAGACGCATTCCACAGTGGTTCTGATTCCACTTTGAACTGTCCCAGTCCCGAATAGTGCAATCGAGCATAAAGTAGACATTGTTAAAGTGGACCCATTTCACCATCAGCAATGGTCAAATAGCGATAGCGTGGGAACGAACAGATGTTTGGAGACTCGCAGTCATGGACCTTTCTGGGTTGAAACGACCTCATTGAAAGTCAATAGGGTCATTACAACATAGAAGTGTCATTGACTGTACATTTACTTTGCTTATTTTCCCAGGATGTAACACAAGTTTGTTCCCTACCTCCCATCCTACAAATGTTACAAATTTCTCCACAGTATAGCTATCCAAATCAAAACAATATTGTGATTTGGAACTCGGCTATATAGGTACTGTATATGAAAAAAATACTGCACGTTATATTTTTAGCTAACATCTGATGACATGGACATCTCTATGCAAACATTACTCTTAGATCAGTGTGTACTGAAAATAATCGCGTAACCTATTTATCTCATTCATGGGGAAGTTTGCTTTATGTCGTCCAGCCCAATCCCATGCAGCAGTGATAAATGTCTGCAGCCGAAAGGGTGTTAACATCACACGAGGTTGTAGTCCTCACACGCACATCCGTGAAGTGTGTTGAGCTACGCAGTACCGAGCCTTGGCCTTCCAGTATGGTGCATTAATTAAATGCTATTTCCGTACGCTACTTGAAGTGGAATGCCAAAAACTAGTTGCCCTGGGAAAACAAGACGCGGGTTCAATTACTGCAGATGGTGGCGACCTGAATGCATCCCAGGCGGCCATAGTGTTTGTCGAAGCGACCTTATATGGAAGCAGACTTCAAAAACATTGGATTTGCATAGTAGACTTCGATGCATATGTAACCAGGAGGATCCGAGATACTCTGCGATGTATTGCCCCCGAGATCATCTGCGGAATACAAATAACGTCAAACCAGTATCAGTTTTAGGTAGAGGCAATAACATTGTATTGCCCCTGTTCAACCTTTTCTCAACCAAACGGACATACCTGATTCGATTTGGAGGAAGTCACCGTGAGGCAGGCACGTACTTAGAAATATATTTCGGGGGGGTTCGAACCAACTGTATTAGAAATAATAATAAAAATAAAATAACTAAATGATAATTACATTAAATATTAATTAAAATATGTAAATTAACTAATATTTTATTTTTATTATTCCATGAATAGATCAAAATACAGTATAAGAATACAGATATACAGCACGTACCCATTATCTAGCTTGTGTGTAATTAAGGTGTCTAAAAATTTGTATGGGAACAAATATTTTGGCAAGGAAATTGTCAAATAGATAAGATTGAAGATTTATTGAATAATAAGAATAATGTTAGATCCAGTTGACAACTAGTACTTACCTCTAAATTTTCTTCAACTGGTCATAGAATAAGTGATTTGGTACTCCTGACCCTTTGTACCCCTAGAGAAATTGTAATATTTTCTTGTTCATGAACGTTTTCAGTTGATTTTAGCTCGCGGAAATGTGTTATTGTGAAATAAAGTACGTTTGTTGTTTGTTAGAGTCGAATTACTTTCGGAACATCTCCAGCGGACTGCGCGAGTCTGTCTAGCGAGCCTAGTGGGCGTGTAGAAGCTGAGCAAGGGGCTTAGCGATAGGTTCTGGGTGGAGATGACGTCAGCGGCTCGCTTGGTTAATTGGCTTCTTCGAGAGTTGTGACTCGTTCCGAAGCTTCAAATGCATAACTGCCAAAGATGTTACGGAAATAATCTCCCTCTACCTTAGAACTTAGCGTGTTACTTTACCGTGAAGAAGAACAGCCTGAAGGCTTCGCGCAAGTGAATCTAGCACCCAAAACGACATTCCACAACAGCAACTATAATTTTACGTAGTTAGGTTAGGGTGCATACAAAGGGTTTTAATAATAAAAAGCGGCGAAAGCACTTCGACATGGCTGGTTTTTGCTTACGCTGGTCATACTTTATAATCGAAATCTCAGTTATTTGTGTTTTCCGCGCGCTGGAACTAATTTTATATTGCGCAAAACATCAAAATCTGTCGATTAATATAAATTTCAACGTAATCCTCGAGGGGTACGGTGGGTACACGGCCCAAGTGGTTTTTAATAAAAGAGATGGAAATTTTGCAACAACTGTGTTCGTGTCTATCTCCAGGATGCAAAGCAAAGCCTGAAAAAATATTTTTCGTTTCGTAAAAAAAAAATCAGTTCGGATGTTCTCATAATCTCATTACCTAATTACACAATTTAATTACATATCAGGCGTAAGTGGCAATTTTAAAATATTAGTATTGTTATATTAGTATTACAAGTTGATGCCTATGGTAGTGCCCCGTGAAGTTTGATATCCCTCCCGGAGGAAAATGGCTGCATTCAACATGCTGTGTGGTTTTTACGCACACAGCTGGAAATTGGAAAGTACGTATGTAAAAGTGTATTTCTTTGTAAATGCTCTGGCCTAGGTTGCTTCTTTCCCGGTTGTCGGGGAAGCCAACGGCTGGGTTCCATCAACGGCTTCCCCGTTTGAAAGGTAACGATCAGTGTTGCCACATGAAGGGAAATTTCCCTTTTGCAGGGAAATTCGGACCAATATTTTGCCAAAACGAAAAAGGGAATTTCGATGAAAAATGCCACAATTTCAGGGAAATTTTACGACGTCCGACTACATTAGAGTATTTAATGTTAAGTTTCAGTTCCATATTCACATTTTCTGTTTATTCTGCTCTCTTGAATATAGCCTGCATCTATTTATATTTCTGTTAAGTACGTGGCTTTTCTGCACCTTCGGATAATAGTAACGATGAGGATTAACGATTAAATGGATTCCTGACCACGATCCAAACCTACGACATCTGGTCAGGAAGCGATGAAAGTGACATATATGTGAAAAATTTAACAATTTTTATTCACACGGACATGGACCAACAGAAATACTACTACTACTGCTTCCACCACCAATAATAATAATAATAATTACAGCTACTGCTACTACCACTACTAATATTTGTTATTATTATTGTATGATTTGCTTAGGTGAAGGGAAAAATTGGTCCACAAAGGGAAATTTTGCCCCTTGGGAAGGTAAATTGTGCCCTCATACTGTGGCAACACTGGTAACGATAGGACCTTGCCTCGGTGGTTGGGGGCGGGTATAAATACCGGTTCCGACTTACGGTCTCTCACATGCTCTCAGATCGCAGAAAGTGGCCGTTCCTCAATGGATGAAGACAGTTTTTTGGATGCATCGATACACAGAGAGTAAGCGCCGTATGCGTAGGGATATCTGCGTGATAAACTGCGGGGTCGGGTTAGCGCTATGGTAAATAGTGCGCTCGTAGAGTGAAGTCTTTATAAGTGCAATTCTCTGTGTTTTGGGGCAAAAGGCAACCTGGAGCAGTTGATATTGCATTTGTTATGAAAAGATGTATATACGCCGAAGGGTAGAAGTGTAAAAAAATGTTGTACATAAAGTAGGGCTACCACATTTTGAAATGCTAAAAAGAGGACATTTTCTTCGAAAGCCACACACACCACACTATCAATAGAATGAGGACCTAGCACAGAGTTTACAATTGCTTCTGTTTTCGTTCTTGCAGTTGAGAACTTTCTAGCTACATTGGAATCAGGAAATAATGATTTTATCAAGCTTGATGTGCAGTCCATCACTTTATAACTGTTGTGATGCTTAACAGTATGAAACGCGAAAGAACCATCTGCAGCACTTACTTTATCTTCATATTCACTGGCAGGTTTCGTGAAAAACAGTCTGTTTTGTAGATGAAGCTTCACCTCTGACGGCTCTTTTGTGCTTTTCGCACTCCACGTGTGCTTGCAAGTCTAGCCCTCCTTTGTTTATCACAGACACATATGTACCTGGTTTACAAACCATACACTCGCCTTCAAAATCGTCTCTACCACGTCTAAAACATGAATACTTTTCTTGTAACTCATTAGTAAACTTGCACTTTCTTTTAGGCATATTAGTAGCTTACACAGTTTTCGCAAACTCTAACTTCCACTTCGAAACACAAACAAACGAATGACGCGGAAATCACATCGACCGGAACTTGAAACTGTAACAACAAACGATTAACGCTTAGCGCATCGTCCAGTACTGCCAACATCAGACGTTTAATGATTCGAAAAGTTGTAACTTCGTGATCTCTGATCTATGATGATTGGATAAAAGTAAAAACCCGGACATTTTAACAGAAAGTAAAAACCCGCACGGACGCAAATTTCAGGGTCCGAAAAGAGGACATGTCCGGGAAAACCAGGACGTATGATAGCCCTAACACAAAGAGATAACTCCGTGAGACTGTTATTTTTCGTAACAAACACCAACACTTCTTGGAAACCTCATGTTAGCCATCAAAGAAAAAAAGAAGAGAAGAAATTTTATTAGTACATGATCTCGAATGTTTAGGTTCAGTTGCGCCTTAGGCTTCCAGTGGTTTTTGTGTTTGTATGACCATTATTGTTGCCTGTCTTGGTACATTTGACTAATATTTTTATTATATTTCATACTTTTCTTTAGCTTCAGTTTCCAATCACCAGATAGCGCTAGCTGGAAGCAAGGCGCATCGCCCGCGGGCTTAACTCATCGCACGAAACTGAAACACCTTGGTCGTATTACATCATGTAAGTGCGGAATGCGTGGTTAGGTTATGCTTGTTATGTAAAATCTCTTAGCATAAATGCAGTATACATTTAGCATAACAACGAAAGCATTCAGCCTGACTTCAGGCCCGTAGCTAGAATTGAACCGGTGAGACCAAGAAGGGAAAGATTCCAATTTTTGAACAAAATGGGCTGAATACCTTGAATATATATCAGAGCTAAAATAAAGGTTTTAAAAACAAGCCACTTATGGAATATTGTTACTATGGTTATGATGAATAAGTTTGTAATTGTAAGTTTCTTCATCCGGCTTTTAGTTTTGGTTGCTATGAGGTTTTTGTTTTATTTCCCAAAAGTAAAGTCGAGTTGAATCTTTCCCTTCTTGGTCTCACCGATTCAATCTCAAGGGTTATCAAGTAAACCAAGTGCATTTTTAACTGTTTTAAACGAAGATAAATTATGTGTATGTGTGTGTATGTGGGGGGTTCATTAAGTAATATAAAATTAGAAATATCACATAAATAGTACAGTTTTTTCTATATCTTATAAAATATTTCTTGAAGTGTTAATTGACTGCTACTGACATTCTTTACTACACACTCCATACTACTTTTGATCATACAAGAAAAAATGCCCAATATTCAATCATTCCACTCCTGGCCGAAGCAATAAAACTCTCCTTCGTTCAAGAAATTGGGAGGTGTTGGTTGACCTTTGACGCGATGTGGATGATGACGTCAAATTAGCAGATTTCTATCTAAAGGAGCAACGAAAAAGAAGCTCCCCTATGAAAAAACTTTCCAAAGTCTAGAGAATCTTCTGAGTACTTGTCGCTACTTAGGCTTCAGCTCATATAAACAAGATGAACGAATGTAATAGCTGCTGTTCACGTTCTGTGAATTTATCCTTCAGCAAGTTGTGAGCAAAATAATATCTGCTGTCTATATTTTCACTGCAAACAAATTATAGAAATTGTTTTACCTTAGCCATGGGGGTTGACGACAGTGCCAGGGGGAGCTGAGAACCCTTGGTCGCTGCCTGACTTAAGAAGAAACACGGTGTTTGAGTCTGGTGCAATAGGAGAGACCCATCGCCCACACAGAACGCTCCGATGATTCAAAACAAGCAGGACAGGTTTTATTCCGAGACGAACCCGGACAAGTTTTCTTTTTTCATGGGATTAACATTATTGGATGTGTACCCGGCCCGCTTCTCTGCATACCGACGATCGCCGACAAAACGCTGGTGACCCCTCGCTTCAAGGAAGGATCGGCGGAGGCACGATGACGACCCCGGGAGGGAAAGTCTCGCTCCAGGAAGTGAGTGTCAATGTCGACGATGCAACCTTTTTTTTCTTGCCAGGGTAACTGTTTGCTCAAATCGTGTCTGGGTATCTTAATCATACCAGCCTAACGAGGGGGTGGGTCTAACTATTTTTTGCGTGACTGTGTTTTGTTTCACATCACCTAAACTAAATGTCCTAATGCCCTAACTTGACAGCAAGGTCTTACCTGAAGGTAAGTGTTGCTGGACTATTTTCATCTTCACTGGCGGATGTTCTATTCTTGTAGGAGTTGTCGGATTTTTCTACTTGCCTTATCTACACTAACATGCAGGCAATATGGTCGTATCCATATACAATATATGGTTTCCCCGCACAGAAAACTTTGACCACATTGCCAATTAGGCTGCGTCCAAAAGGTCCAAAAAGTGGGATTGAAGTGACGTCACCTAGTGCAGTTCGAAAGCGGCAAGTAAACGAGCAATCGAGGATGCAGTAAGCGCCAATGCACAAGGGTGCGAAATCCTAGGGGGGACAGGGGAGATTTCCCCTCCACAAACAATTTTGACCTAAAAAATCCCCCCCAAAAAATTTCCCGGGGAGAGAGTTTTTCTTGTAACAACAAAATATAAGCAATTCGTATTTACTTCTTATGTACTTTACTAAGGATAATATCGAAAACACACAAAATAGTGAGTGAAGAATGCTTTCTCTCTTCTTCACGAGACTATTACTCTGTCTACACCAATAACAATATGCGTGCAGTAAAAGAAGAATGCAAGTCAAACATAATTATATTTTTGTATTAATACAAAAACTAAACAAAAGCTTGTACATAACAAAACTATTTCGTAAATTATTGACATCTTTAACCAGTTAGTACATATCTGATATATATAAAAGTAAGTAATTAATTACTTTATGTGTATTTAATAATATTTTTTAAAAAAATATTTAGTAATTAATTGAATTTTATATTTAATAACATTATAAATACCCATATCCTAATAATTTATGTATGTATGTATATATATATATATATATATATATATATATATATATATATATATATATATATATATATATATATGGGGTGTAGATTAAGACCTTCTTCCCCTCACCAGTCTTCAGTGATTTCGCACCCTGCAATGCACACTCCTTCCCTTGTTTCAAATCAAGGAAGTCGAAAGTGAGTCAGGTGTCGCTTGTAGTTCTTCTATCAGGGGCGGCGCCAGGTGGGTGCGAATGGGTGCTTTCGCACCCTTTAATTTTCTTCCGCACCCTCTATCCAAAACTTATTTTCAGCAGAAAATACTGTACTTCACAGACAAAAAGCTTAGAATAACAACGAAATAGTTTTTGGCAACTAAACATTTGTTCAAACAGGCCATAAACAAATATCCACGATTACTAAAGAGCATTTAGTACTGATGAATAACAATCATATACTTTGTTTAT
Source organism: Lepisma saccharinum (assembly GCF_977018435.1). NCBI lineage: Eukaryota > Metazoa > Arthropoda > Insecta > Zygentoma > Lepismatidae > Lepisma > Lepisma saccharinum. The sequence continues at coordinate 44,318,239 of NC_139257.1, read as the reverse complement.
CGCCTGTTTGAACAAATGTTTAGTTGCCAGAAACATATTTTGTTAATTCACTCGAAAGCACTTATAACCTTCATAGGCTTTACAATGTAAGTCATTGATACTAACTTGAAAGGGAAGCTTCATTTACTTCTCTGTAGATGTCGTTGTGGTGGTCAAAGAAGAAAAAATAAGTCACTAGAAATGTTTAGTACACTGGCAAATTTTCATAGAAGCCTATACTAAAAGTTATTTGGTATTTGATGTAAAGACTACAACACACATGCATGTTTTATTTTTTCTTCCTTTTCAACATCGCACCCCTAGACGATTGCTCCTGGCGACGCCGCTGTCATCTATTGAGTGGAAATGTAACTAAAAGAACATTTTAAAATGCTACATGATTGCTAAGGTGAATACAAGTGTTTAAAACGCATGGAAGACAACGTGTCCTCAGTTTTACCTACTGGTCGTATGAGGCGCTGCAGTCGAAGTGCAATTCGAAAGATTTCTGTTTCCATTCCAAGGCTTTAAGACTGAGCTGCGAGACAATTCTTTAAGCACACACAGAAAACTAAATGCATCATATCGATTGATGCACCAGAATGCATCGATTGATGCACTAAAGTATGTTTTGTGTCTTCTTCAAAGAATCAGATTCACATTTGGTGCATTTGGGTGCATTTTTGTATGTCGTGAAAGAAACACCAAAGTGCATCATTTCATTCAAATGAGGATTTATTACAGTCCAGATGCACTTTAATGCATCAGTTGAAGCACCTTGATGCACCTTCCTGCATCTTTTTGGATGATGCACTTAAACGTTTGGTCTGAGCTATAGAACTGATGCATTGGCAAAACGCATCAACTGATACATTGGCAAAATACATCAATTGATGGATTGGAGTACATCTCGACTTTAATTTTCTCACGTGAATCAAATGATGCACTTTGGTGTTTCTTTCACGACATACAAAAATGCACCCAAATGCATCAAATGTGAATCTGATTCTTTGAAGAAGCCACAAAACACACTTTAGTGCATCAATCGATGCATTCTAACTAACTAACTCTCTAGCCTTCTTAAACCCGAAGATTCATGGCTGCAGCAACACATGCCTTCCATTTGTCCCTATCCTGAGCAAGATGTATATACTCTTTTCCATCCCTACCGATTTCCTTTAGGTCCATCTCAACGTTATCCCTCCATCTTCATCTTGGCCTTCCTACAGGTCTCTTACCATCAGGTTTCCCAACAAGAATCCTGTAAACTCTTCTTTCCTCTCCCATTCGTGCCACACGGCCTGCCCACCTAAGTCTTCTTGATTTAATTACAATACAAATTATGTAGTTCTAAATCATGTAACCTTCTCCACTCACCTGTCTCCTCATCCCTTTTAGGTCCAAATATTTTCCTAAGGATCTTATTTTCAAATACTCTCAATTTATGTTCCTTTTTCAATGTAATTGATGCATTCTGGTGCATCAATCGATATGATACATTTAGTTCTGTGAGTGTACCCTCGCTACAAGTACGGTCTTGAAACTTCCGGACACGGGCATATTACGGACAAAACACGAACAACAGTGGTTAAATCTAATCTTTCCCAGCAAGAATCAACAACCACTGGCACTGATCATCCACAAAGAACATGGAAGCTTACTAACAGCACTTTCGGTAGCGGTTACTTAAGCGTTGCCAATTCTCGCTAAGTGGACATGGAGCGCCTCCTACCTTTGTGAAAATGCCATTCAATGCATGACGCCGCATGCATGCGTGGCATACCACTTGTCCTCAGGGTCGTCAACATTTTTCCAAGCCTCACTTGACATTAACTCTTCGGTGGGTACAGGTTGCTTCAAAGAAAACAGGTTCAATCTCTTGGAACGGGTCCAAGTTCGGCAGACGGCTTCTGGCCCTGAGAGGAATTCCATGTCCGACATCGCCAGCCTTTAGGCCGACAGCGATTTTAATGCGAAGACAATGCCTTTGCTTAATCTTGGATAATTAGCAGTGGCGTCGCGTGCGGTTCGCATACGAGTGTTCACAATAATGTTTTTGTACTTAAAGCAGATTTACTCCTTTCCCTTGTAACTTAATCTTCAATTGAAAAAGTGAGAATAACAGTTCAACTTAATTTCAACAATTTTCCCCCAAAATCACGCTATATTTGAAGAAATACAAGAAGGACCTAGGGAAAATTGTCCCTCTCCCCCTTAAAATCCGCCAGGTTTAGCGAATTCTCGCTAAAGTTTGCAACTATGTAGCACAGACATAGATATGCCTTGTATATGCTGCACTCTGGTGCCGAATGTAAGAAGTATTTCCGCTTGCATCAGTGTTCGCACAGCGAAGTGAACATCTTCCGGGTATAGTGGCCAACAGCCCCCTTAGCTGTCAGCTGTATGCAACACGCACAGCAAATGTGTTCAGCGCCCTCCGTGGAACACCGTGGGAGTCAGTGTTACCAACTATCTAGAGAAGTTATCAGACTTGAAAGAAGTCGTGTCAGAGTAAATCGTGTGCATATACACGTACATCAAACATAGTTTTTTTTCGATACGTATGTGTGTGTGCATTTAATATGTACGTAATTTAAGACATATACATGCGTGTTCATGTGCTCACGCGCCTGATAATGAGAGACTGATGACATCAAGTTTCAGTAATTGAAAGTGCAGGAAGATGACAAAATTGCTGTTTCTTCAATAATGTCAAATAATGTACCATTGCTCACCCTTAAATGGAATCAAGGGGTCTAACAGACCGCAGCAACATTTCATTAGCCGGCCACTTTGTTCTATTCCGTCCGGGTTGATTGAAGTTATGACACAATAATCACCTTTTTGTAGCCTCTTCTTTGTTTTAGCAGTATTTCTACTATTATTTCCTACGATATGTATAACTAATGGTCAGTAGCGGCGACTGGTGCCACAACCGAGGGGCAAGATCTCAAAACTAGGGGTAGATAAGGCTTAGAAGGCCATACTTAGAGGGTAAAAGTTGATGGTAACTGTCCCCTCTAATGAGCCGATACTGCTAATGGTACAAAGATGCAACTTCAGAATTGTTTTGATTCCATTAATATTTCGTATGAAGCATACCAGCAAAACATAAACTTTCAGATTGAAGTTTTTCTGCTTGTGTGTAAGGTCGCAATATTCTATTTTAAGTATAAAAAAATCTGTTCCCAGAGGTACGTTGTAACGAACCTGAGAGTTTAAGGTTTTATATTTGTAAGAAGTTAAGATTCTTAAAATGTTCGTTACTTCAAATAATGTGCAAGTTGTCACAGACAATTACAGTTAGATTGATACAGTTGTGGTTGGAACTTGTATATATGTTTATAAATACATCATAATCTGTTCGTGTTGACGTCACTTTCTCATCTCAGCAGAGGAAGTGAACCCACCTGAATGTTTCTCACCTGACGACAGACTGAGTTCGGAAAACAGGTGAAGAATGAATAAGAACTGGGAAACGGAGAGAATTCAAGTAGAGATTTTCGGTTTTCAAGTTCTCTTCTTGCCGATAAGTTGAAAGTAAGCAATTAATTATGTAATTTGGCTTTCGCTATATGTGAGTGAATTTCCCAACGTTAGTATTGAATGTTCTAGTGTTTTATTGGTAAGTGATTATGAAACATACGCGATTATAAAACTGCGTTTAACTTTGAAAACAGTGTTGTGTTTCTTTTCTACCCAGCAAGCCCTGATGACTTGCAAAGATTCTCATGTTCCCGACTAAAGGAGTAGCGGACTAACTTTCTGACGACTGGTGTATAACCGGGGGACGTTGCATTGTTAAGTTTAGAGGGTTTAATTATTAATTGTCAAATTTAGAAAACAGTCTTTCTACAGCTCCGAATATAGACAATTTCTGAAACTAAGATAATTAGATTAATTTACAGTAATGTTACTGTACTACACGTTCATTATACATATTCATTACACCTTATGTTCAATGCGGTCTTCTCTATTAGCTATATGGTTCTGACAGCTCCAGAGATGAGGCATCAATAGACACCGCCAACACACGAGGATGTGCTGACAGGTACACTCTTAAGAAAGTAGTTACGTAAGGCAGTAAAAATGGAAGGTAATCTTTTCAGTTAATGGGCTAAGATAAGAAACGGGGACACCTTATTGACAAACACAGCTGTCTCGCGCAGCATCCGACCAATTTGCTACGTAAACCCCTCTCGGTTTACTTCTTCGTCCCACCGTCTCGAGAAAGTAGCAGAAGTCGCTGGTGCGTGAAGACGTCCCTCCCCTCCTCGCTCACGCAAGCTAATTCAACGCGTCACTCATCAGGTGGGGAATTTTACCTTCATCAGTAGATTTCCTAGCGGGTAAAAAAAACAAACTTTTTTGTCTTGGGTGTGTCATGAGGTAAGAATGGACATGAGTCATGGGTGCAATCCACCGTTCGTGAAAAATGATTTCTTTTGTTGCTGTGTAGACTAGACGTAATAACTAGAGCCGTGGACTTTATGTTATAACATATTTTTCATTTGGCTTCGGATCTAATATTGGGGTGAGATCTTTACATATCTGATGAAAATCAGCCGAAATAGACAAACTTGGCAATGCATATTTTGACATATTTCACCAATTTCGCGTTTTTACAACATATTTCTTCAATTTTGTTGTAATAAGACATATTTCTGTATAATTTCGTAATTCTCTCGCACATAATCGGTTATTTCATAATTTTTTCTACGTAGCTTTAGCACAACGGATAGTTCATATTGTCGATGGCAGGATATGGAAATTGCGGAGGAAGAAAGGTGCCGTCTTTTCTTAGTACAGAACAATAATACCCCACTTTTTTTCTATCTCGCCGACAATTGATAGCCATGCAAACATTATTGAGGAAAAATGTTCTCTCTCATTGTTGCACGGGAAGTAACGAAGTTTCGTTCTCATTTCTTTGCCTTTTTCGCTTTTCACAAAAATCAGTCAAAAGTAAAAATAACATTCGGTACATTACAGCCCCTACTCTACTCTATCGGGTATGGGAGAAATTCGAGAGTTCTGTTGTGCATATTTTTGGCTTTACTAGGAATATTTCTGCATTTTTCTGAGATATTTGTAATTTTTCATGACATATTTTCCAATTTATATGACATAATTACATACATATTTTACAGTTTCATAGGACATAAAGTCCCGGGCCTAATAACAATTGTTGCAGGTGATCAACATAAAATAGAACTCACAATTACCTTTTCTCACTCAAGTGAAACTTCCATCCTTAAGCACGACTTTGGCAGCCGAAAGGGCGAATTTGTTTCAAATTTTCCTCTCCATTAGAAAAACCGCTGTGATATTCCAAAATTTGAAAAATTACATACGCTTAGAATTCCTTCTAGAGCATTGACATGGATTTTCGTGTAGTTTGCTTTCACTGTTATCCAGATATTATCAATCATTTAATAGACTTACGTAATCGCGAAATTTTTGAGAATATCTAGATAACAGGAAAAACAAACTACTCGAAAATTCACGTCAATGCTCTCGAAGGAATTCTAAGCGGAATATCACAGCGGTTTTTCGAATAGAGAGGAAAATTTGAAACAAAAACGCCCTTTCGGCTGCCAAAGATTCAGTCAAGCCTTAACTGATATACTCTCGTATTTGCAGTGCAATTTTGTTTGACCATATATGGTATTGAGTTTTTAAGTCCGCATAAAGCAGCTCCAGGGATCACCCAGCCTCAAATGGATTCCTGGGGGGTTAAAGGCGGCCGGAGCGTGGTGCTCATCACATCACCTCCAAAATGAGATCAAGAATGTGTGTGGCCCGTCCCCCAAATCCCCTAAATGTGCCTTCATGGCATGGTGCTATATGCACGGGGAACTTCACCTTATGCACAGAAAGGTTAATCGGGACTGGATCGGTCGGACCCACTGCCTCCACCGGGTATCGAACCTGAGGCCTCTTGATTACCCTGTAACAATGTTATTACTACGCAATCAAGGAGCCTCCTGACCATCTACAGGAGTACAGAATTTATGAGCGTTACTTTTGTGCCATTTTTTCCTATATATCCACTTCCATATTACCTATATATCTACTACTATACCAAGTTACTCCCCAAACGAAATACTTGCTAAATTTTATTTTAAGTTAATAATGCACTCCGTCGTCCGTAGTTGTCATAGTCACCGGTAGAGTTTGTGGGTCCTATAAATTACAGGCGTATTTGGAAATCGAGATCTTGAGATATGCCTTTCGGTTATTCTAACGACGATATATTTCTTATCAGCCCATGAAATTTACTTTACAGGAAATACAGATTTGAAACTTGTTCCGTATCATGTGGTCGTTACACACGCACGAAGCTCCAACACTGCGAATATATCGCCTGGTGAAGTATGAAAATCCAGAGACAGAGTTAAAACAAAGAAAGTGAATGGTTATGAGAATATATTCCTCTTTTTCCGCGCTTCTGTTCTGCTCGTGAAATTGCGAGGTGTAAAGCTCGATTACACTCTGTTTATGGCATCGAACAAATGACCTAATTGCCGGGCAGAAGCTTGTTAAGCCTTAGAGTGAGGATAATAACACGAAGGAGCAATTAAGACCCGCATATTTCCTGCGAGGGACTCTGGTGTAAAGGCGCCAGTGTGATTGCTTCCTGCGTCATGAGTAGACCTCGTTATAAGAAGTTATATCAGCGTTTCGTTAAAAAACGCAAAAGTGATTAAGTGTTATAGTGCCTAAAAAAACATATTTTGTTTATAGAACCTATTTTACGTTTATGCGCCTAAATCAAGCCTTTTTAAGGTTTTTATATATTTATAAAGGTTTTACGTTGTTTTTGTCACACAGAGGCATTCAATGACGAATGTGTTTGAAAGTACTCTCTGTCGATTTGCCTTCCTCCAAGTACATGGTGATTTTTCAAAGCTCAAATGTCTCGTGCGACTGTTACCTGTACAGTTCAAAGTGGAAACTTCTGATCTGTGTGGTCTTGCTCACATTCGCGTCACTTCGGTGCTTTGCGGCATTCACGCCTTGCAAGGCTAACATTTCAGCATTGAAGTTTGCACCACTGACTATGTTTTTATTGAAAGATTATTTTCAGCATATAAGATTACCCTCACAGACAAAATTGCAGTGTTTGACTGTGAATAACACGAAAAAAAATTGTTGCCTAACTATACGGCGAAGAGTGGATTTTAATAGCAAATTTCCGAACCTCCCCGATGGCGCAGTGGTAGTGTCGTCGCCTTGTAATCAAGGGGTCCCGGGCTCGATTCTCGGTGAAGGCACATAGTGGTTCGGATCCCACTTTAAACTGTAGATCCAGTCCCGATTAGCCTATCAGTGTATAAAGTGGACTTAAAAGACACCAAATCAAACAAAACCAATAGCAAATTTCCAAATTCTGCCATCGCCGTACGGTTAGGCAAAACGTTATGCAAGATAATGCGTATTTCAGGATATAGGTGTCCCATTTTCATTGTCGGTGACTATACCTAATCAGTATTTTTCAGGAATTTTGAACTATTTTAAGTTTTTTTAACCACTTCAGGATTTTTCGAGACTAACTTAAGATTTTTAGGACCTATTTTAGGATTTTTAGAGCCTATTTTAGGAAACTAAAAGCACACTTTTTTTAACCAAAAAATTCGAGGTTTCGTCATGAGAGAGCTAATTGCGGAGGATGCGACTGCGACCATGCTGGACGCACGTCTCCCCTGTTGAGCGTTTCCTAAACCTTGCCTCGCTAGAATTGCTCATACATGTCGCATGCTACTTCGGTGTGAAAGTTGTTTAAATATGTTGACGCCAGCACTGAAAGCATATGCATATAGACTATTCTACGCAAGCGATAGTCCCACTCGCTGGATTTTTAATTCCCCAGAACATCACCGTACGTGCAAATATTTGTCGCTGCTGAGACTCTCAGTTGATCAAACAAACCGACCTACGAATCGCACTTGAGGTAACTTAACAGCAGTGACGTAACCAGCCGCAATGACACTGTTGCCAACTTTGCACATTTGGATCCAAAATTGTTTCTTTTGCAGTTTCGCTCAGCTTCTAAAACTTCAGTTATTTGGTTCTCAAGAGTCTCAACAAAGCATCTGTTAGAGATTCAGAATTTTATGTTTCATCTTTCTACCGCTAGGTTAACTACAGAGATATTTGCAGTTTTGTTATTTAGCGTCGCTTTTCTGTCAGTTTTGGCTAATCGCAACGATGAGGATGAATGTTATGACATGAAATTGAAGAAGGACACTCTCAGAGAACATCCACGTTCAGGGCGGGACTCAAAACCCCTGAAAATCGGTGGCAATACTGAAAATCGCCCACCTAACGCCCTTGTCCGCCGATCCGGGTGCCTATGGAGGTAAAAGAAACATGGGAAATCAGTAAGAGATATCCATGGTTATATATCGAACGAGAAAACTAGTAAAAAAAACCGTCACTTTTGTTTTCCGGTTGGATTCAACGTGGAATCTTTAAAGCACAGGCTTGTATCCCTTTGTTTAAATTGATTTAAGTCCACTTTATGCATCGAAAGGCTAATCGAGACTGGACCTACAGTGGGATCCGAACTACTATGCCATGTGGTGCCTCTACCTGGTATCGAACCCGAGACCCCTTTGGTATGTACTTGTATTTTTGTTACTTTATCGCTCTTTCAATAAAAAAGGGGTTGTATTTATTGAGAAGAGCAGTGGCGGCGATTAGGAAGACGGGGGGGGGGATTGCTCCACACTTTTTGCCACTATTGCCCCAACACTGTGCTAAACCTTATCTACTAAGGGAAAGTAATCTATCCTGGCCCACCCATTTTGGAACCCACCGCCACTGATGAATAGTGTCATTTGAAAATTCGTATGAACTGAGCATTGTACATCTCTCGGCTGTTCATTGTTCAGGCAGTTGAAAATAGCATTCGAACCCAGGATATTTAATTTGGGAGTGCGCTGTGATCAGATCTAGGACATGGGTGTTTTCCGTGCAAGTTGACTTCGCGTCTCACTACTAGACGTTCTTGGTTCGAACCGAGGCCTGGGCACTTCATCAGTTATTTCCTCATCGTCACTGTTAATCTAAATAGGAAGAGTTTGGTTTGAGAGAGAGAGAGAGAGAGAGAGAGAGAGAGAGAGAGAGAGAGAGAGACAGAGAGAGAGAGTGTGTCTCTTTCTTTCCCTTCCTCTCTACCCTTCTCTCTCGTTTTCGAAAGAGAGAGAAAGAGAGAAAGGGCTCTCTATTTCTCTCTTTCCTTCTCCTTTCTCCCTCCCCTTCTCTCTTTCTTTCTCTCTCTCTCTCCTTCTTCCTAAAAAAGAAAGAAAAGAATAGAAAAGAGAGAAAAGAAGGAATCTCCCTCTTTCTACTCTCTATTCTCTCTCTCTCTGTTCTCTCTCCTCTCTCTCTCCCTGTATTCTCTTTTCCTCTCTCTCTCTCTCTTTCTCTCTCTCTGTCTTCTCTTTTCCCCTCTCTCTCTCTTTCTTTCTTTCTCTCTCTCTCTCTCTCTTTGTCTTCTTTTCCTCTCTCTCTCTCTCTTTGTCTTCTCTTTTCCTCTCTCTCCTTCTCTCTCTGACTTCTCTTTTCCTCTCTCTCCTTCTCTCTCTGACTTCTCTTTTCCTCTTTCTCTTTGTCTTCTCTTTTCCTCTCTCTCTCTCTTTGTCTTCTCTTTTCCTCTCTCTCTCTTTGTCTTCTCTTTTCCTCTCTCTCTCTTTCTCTCTGACTTATCTTTTCCTCTCTCTCTTTTTCTTTCTCTCTCTCTCTGTCTTCTCTTTTCCTCTCTCTCTTTCTCTTTCTCTCTCTCTTTCTCTGTCTTCTTTTCCTCTCTCTCTTTGTCTTCTCTTTTCCTCTCTCTCTTTCTCTCTCTCTGACTTCTCTTTTCCTCTCTCTCTCTTTGTCTTTTCTTTTCCTCTCTCTCTTTTTCTTTCTCTCTCTCTCTTTCTCTCTCTCTCTGTCTTCTCTTTTCCTCTCTCTCTCTTTCTCTCTCTCTCTGTCTTCTTTTCCTCTCTCTCTTTGTCTTCTCTTTTCCTCTCTCTCTCTCTCTTTCTCTCTCTCTGACTTCTCTTTTCCTCTCTCTCTCTCTCTTTGCCTTCTCTTTTCCTCTCTCTTTGTCTTCTCTTTTCCTCTCTCTCTCTCTCTTTGTCTTCTCTTTTCCTCTCTCTCTTTCTCTCTGACTTCTCTTTTCCTCTCTCTCTTTTTCTTTCTCTCTCTCTCTCTGTCTTCTCTTTTCCTCTCTCTCTTTCTCTTTCTCTCTCTCTCTCTGTCTTCTTTTCCTCTCTCTCTTTGTCTTCTCTTTTCCTCTCTCTCTCTCTTTCTCTCTCTCTGACTTCTCTTTTCCTCTCTCTCTCTCCCCTCTCTCTCTCTCTATTTCTTTCTTTCTCTTTCTCTATCTCTCTGTCTTCTCTTTTCCTCTCTCTCTCTCTCTTTGTCTTCTCTTTTCCTCTCTCTCTTTCTCTCTGACTTCTCTTTTCCTCTCTCTCTCTCTCCCCTCTCTCTCTCTCTCCCCTCTCTCTCTGTCTTTTCTTTTCCTCTCTCTCTCTCTCTTTCTCTTCTCTTTTCCTCTCTCTCTTTCTTTCTCTTTCTCTCTCTCCCTACTCTCTAAGGAAGGAAAAAGAAGAAGAGAAAACATAGAGAGAGAGAGATAAGGGGAGAGGAAAGAGAGAGAGAGAAAGAAAGAGGAAAGGAGATAGAGAGAGAGGAGTTGATATTTTAAGTCCACTTGTGCACAGTAAGGCTAATCGGGACTGGACCTACAGTTTAAAGTTGAATCCGAACCACTATGTGCCTCCACCGGATATCGAACCCGGGACCCCTCTAAATCGGAAGAAAATGCATATAAAATAACCAATGAAAAATCAATGTGTTATTTAGCTCTTTGTTACTACACTGGTTTGGCAACACTGTCCAATGACAATAGAAGCACAGGTTGGAAGATAACCTGCACTTGACGTAAATGCAAATGCACGGAGTTCTCCCATGAGTTTATTGGTAGTGCATACACATCCCTTGCTGCTTCGTTCGCATTGGCCCTTCGCGTATTTAGATGCTACAAAACGATGAAAAGGCAATCTTACGTGCAGATGGTCCTCTATGCCACCTTTTTTGCTGCTCGACCTTCAAACGTTCTATTGCCATTTACATTTTGGCGTTGACCCAAGTGCGTAAGTTTCAGAACCGGTCTCGCAGGCAGAAATATCCATACTTTTGCCTCGTTAGAGAATCCAAACCTTACGTTGTATGTTCCACCGTGGAATTACAAATAGTCACCAGCTTACAGAGACATCTGGTGGATGGCTCGTCATTTGGCTCCTCGATTTCGGCCACATTTCAAATATTTTCGTTCAAAATATAAGTTTCTTCTGAGAAAGGGGTGTTTCATAATAGCGCGGAAGGTAATTTCTTCACATCTACGTGCTACGAAACTTACGTTTTTGTAATATTAAAAATCCATGCGTACGTAACGTCAACACGGTTTTTGAGGGCTTCCATCATGGATTCATGTCACAGGCGCACCTCTATACATTTTATTTTTCTTCTTATGATTGACTTCTGTAATGGGATAATGGATAAAGAGGTAAGTTACCTTCTGAGGTTTAATTCTTCTTTTGGTACAAATAGTGTTCGGCAGGTGGCTCCGGCCAGTTTCTAACATGCCTTCCAAATGGACTCTACCGCGGGGCCGCGGTAGCGGTAGGTTAATTACCCCAGGGGCGGCATCCGGAATCGGCGGGAAATTTGGAGCCAGCAATTTTTATGAAATATCTTGGGGTACAGACCTAACAAACCGACTTTTACATATATCCATCGGTACGGGTGCAACGAAGCGAATATGGCCGCAACTACAGTTCCACCTCGCAACTTCAAACGGCTACATCTCAACTTTAAACGACTGTACAGTCGTAAATACTTGTTTCCGCGCTCCAAACTTTTGTTCTTCAGAATTTGCAACACACAATCTTCATTAAAAAAAAATCCTTGCGAAATCGAGGGTGTAGGATGTGACCACGAACCCAGTCATGTCCCTCTTTCAATGTAAGGGACCAAGTTTCACATCCACATGTCTACGGAGAAAAATTCACGCATAATTTATGAAGCCAATAATGCATAATTCCCGGAATTCAAGGAATTCCCGGTGAGTAGCCACCCTGCTTAGGTTTGAGAGATTTAGTTTTCTTAGCATAAATACACTACCATACTATCTGGGTTTGACGAAAAAGGTATTATATATCCTAATAAGAATTAAACCTGACAACCTAACAAGGCAGCAGTCTCGAGTCCTACGAAATATGGTGCAAGCAATATGTACAGTGTGTTCCGGCACAAACATTCAGTAAATTGGTGAGCTCACTATTGAAAAAATTGTTCTGTTTGACGCTTCGCTTCGACGCTACGAGTCCTCGAAAAAAGTAAGTTTATCCAGGAAAAACTCAACCATACAAAACTAATTCCAAATTGCCACTAACGTCCACCCCCTCCCCCCGATTTTGTAATTACTATAACGTAGCATAATAGTAAATATCCGCTTAAAGTCGTACAGAGAAGGGAAATTTTCAAATATCGTACCAAAGTCTCTTCAGGTCTGCCTTGTTCTCGGTCTAGCCACGCCTCGAAGTGTCTGGCTTCTTTCTCGTTTCGGAAGCCAACTTAGGCTTAACCTGGCTCGTAACCCGAGAACACTTGTTCGAATCACGTCGCCAGGAAAGCTGCAATTCCTATTTTTAAATGAACCAGAGGCGTCTCGTGAACGCATGCGGTGCATGCTGCGCATGCGTCAATTGTGGGAAAAAGGACAGCTTGCTCTGCGACGACATAAATAAGCATTTCTACATTGTAATTTCTTCATATAGGAGAAGTATTTATTTTACACGTGAGCGCTGAACTAAGCTTATATTACATTTCTTGGATCTGAAGTGACGCAAGCATCAATCGTGGGAAAAGAATTATTACTTTCTTTCACTTCAGATCCAAGAAATGTAATATAAGCTTAGTTCAGCGCCTTCGTGTAAAATAAATACTTCTCCTATATGAAGAAATTAGAATGTAGAAATGCTCATTAATGTCGTCGCAGAGCAAGCTGTCCTTTTTCCCCACAATTGACGCATGCGTTCAGGAGACGCCTCTGAATGGAACGTATTTCTTTCGGAACAAAAGTAAGGTACTGTCAATGTGATACCTTATTTAAAGCAAGTCTTGCTTGTCTGTTCAGTCAGATTTCTGAATAGGATGGTGTTCTTTGGTAAACGTGAGTACGTGACATAATCCGTAAAAGTGATTACGCAATTGTATATCTTCACTTCAAGAAAATTGCAACTTCCTGAGAAGACAAAAGAATATTACAGCCTTACATCCTTTTCTAATTAACGAAAGAAAGTTTCTTTATGTTATTATCTTTGGTCCGTTAAGTCTACGAAAATTAAGAGAATGGCATGTCAAAAGTAATCGCAAGGAATACCAGGAGATGGAGGACATAATTAGTGTGAAGAGGTTGTAAAAAATATATCCTAATTAAGAACACCTTGCCCCATCAATGGCAGTATCTCAAACTATGTGAATACTTGGAATATACGACTGGAAGGAATGTAGCTGCATTCTTCGCAAGCATTGGCGTCGGGAGACGTGTTGCCCCCCCCCCCCCCAACAGAAAACTCATTATTTTTATTGTTACTAACAAATAAATTGGCAGTTGGTTAGCATTCGAACGGAATAAGCAAATTATTAAATGTAAAAAAAAAATATATTATATTCAGAATGAATTTATCATGCATTTTCTGTCTTTCAAAGATACAGTTGTGTGCTTGTTTTTCACTGCTAATGAAAAAAATCTTTCAAATCGTGCAACACAAATGCTTTAGCACAGACTTCTCCTTTCTTGCGTAATTTACGAGAATAATCACGTCTTTGATACTACTACTACTACTAATAATAATGATGATGACGATTTTATTATTATTATTATTGGTACGATTATCCTAGTACTTGCCCCCACCCTCCTCCAGACAAAAATTCGTGGTTGCGCCTGTGGTTACCAAGAGACACATGTCAGCCCGAACGTCACCCACGGCGCTCTGGGGCGCAGGCGCACCGTACGGAAGCAGAAGGCAGACGCCAAACAAACATCACAATGATTTCCACCTATTTACTACTCGTATTAAAAATGTAACATGCTATTTCTTCATTTACAATTTTTCTACATTTAGTACTATCGATAATTCCACGCAGTACACCCTGGACTGCATTTTGCAGACTAACGAGACTCTGGCGACTGGCACTACGGCCAGTATAATTTTGTGTGTGGTGTCCTGTTTTTTGTCCGTGTGTGTGCTGAGTGCCCCTTTACAGCCTCAGCTTTTAACGAAAGTCAAAATATTTTAATATTTTAGTAATGATATGATCCATATTTTTATGTGACGTCACAACTTTAAAATATGTTACTGATATATTATACTTTCATGAAAGGACACGTAAATGTTGTGTTATTATATGTAATATTGCACCCTGTTTGTAATGTATATCTTTTCTTTAATGTTTATTGTATTTTATGGTCTGTTATGAGTAGTTTAATGTTATCTTCACGTTTGCGAGAGTGCACTATACGAATTTGTATTTCTAAAGATGTATAGATGTCAGTTTTGTTGATGGTATCCTTTTGTAGATAGTGAGTGATTCATCTGTACTTTAATCTGTGTTCTCGAAAATAGTATAAAAGCGAGGATATCGCGTAAGAAATATCACACTTTTTCGCCACGGATCGACGAAGCTTTTAAACTTGAAAAGAACTCCTCGGTGTTGTGCATACATCTTGGTATGGTAATTCGGGGCGCAAGCTAGGCCTATGTGATCATAGGTACGCCGATAGCCATGCATTGATGATATGCACAATACTGCAACCATTCTACGTTAAATAATAAAGCTAGCCTAAGGATTAATTTGGAAATAAAAGGCTAAAGAGCAAATATTGGCTCAGTTATCATTGCATATCTCTTGGTATGGTACTTCGGGGCGCAAGCTAGGTCTATGTGATCATAGGCTTGCCGATAGCCACGCATTGAGTTTATGCGTTTTAGTTGAGTCAATTCATCGACAAAGCGAAATCCTCGCCTTCGTCTCAAGTATATTTGCATTATAAATGCAATAAATAAAGAATAAAACCTTTCAGTTTATACATACTGCAGTAATGTGGTTTTATTTCTCTGTGCTGTGAATATCGTCTTTGCCTAACACTATCCCTGTACCTGAGAGGAGTCTGTGTACTTCACCGAGCCTCATTGTTCACCGCTGAGTACTATTAAATTATTATTAATAAATATAATAATACGTTTCATACATAAATAATACTTGAAATACAGGCGCTTGAACGTATCAGTAACACGACACTGCAATTCTGCTAATTTTAGTTATGGTGATGGGCTGGACTCCGTATAATGTGACGGGTGCAAAATAGCCTAAGTGCTGACGCATCCAAATTTTAAATTTAAAAAAAAGTATTATCGATAAAATGTCCAAGTATCACTGAGATATACAGAGCATTCCCTGACATTCGCTACGAGACTCGGCGGCAAGCGGCCCGGCGTCAGCGCTTGTCTTTCTCGGTGAACAGGTCCGCGACAGTCGCTCTCCCTGCCTTCGCTCTCTTTCCCTTTCTGTTGACGTTGCAGACTGACGCCAGTATAATCCTCCCTCGGAAGTTGTGTTGTATCGTGTCCGTGTGTTGAAGATTGTGGCTTAATATGGCACCACAAAAGTTTACATTACAACAAAGGATTTATCTTGTCGAGTGTTACTACGGAAAGAGGAATTTTGGAGAAGTGCGACGACGTTTTGCAACGAAATTTCCTGGTGTCCAGTTCCACATAGGACCACTATATTAAACCTCGTAAAAAGGTTTAGAGTAACAGGGTCAGTTCTGAATAAAAGTGGAAAGAAAAACCCACGTGTACTTACTGAGGAAAAACTCGATGAGATAGGACAAAGGTTAGAACAGTCTCCTCGGAAATCTATCCGCCGCCTCTCACAAGAAACGGGTGTTTCAAAAACCCTCTAGGTCCCCCGATTTGTCAGCCTGCGATTTTTATTTATGGGGAAATCTAAAATAATAAAGTATACAAAGACAATCCGCACACCACCTGTGAGTTAAAAGTATTGTACGAGAAATCGGGAGAATTACAGTAGACGAACTTGCACGTGTAAATGCCAGGAATGTGTTGCAGCAGAGGGACATCATTTTCAACACCTTCTGTAGTCAAGGTTAGTGCACAATATGAAAACTGTAATTTTAATAGCCGACTCTAGCGGACCCCGTTCACCGGGAAAGACAAGCGCTGATGCCGGGCCGCTTGCCGCCGAGTCTCGTACCGAATGTCAGGGAATGCTCTGTATATTGTCTATTCAGTAAATGCTGTCTGTAGAAAGTGAAAGTTGGAACATGGCCGCCAAGCGCAGGGCCACAGCGAGTTCAAGCGTGCATCTGTCGCGCCTTTCCCCTCCGACTCCACGTCTGCCGCCAATTCGGACAACGGAGGTTGGCTGAGTCCCCGGATGGAACGGTGCTGTAGGTGACATCTGCTGCCGATTCGGACACGGCCTTGGTTGAGCGTCATTTCCTTGCACCAACCTGACACTGGGATACACCACTCCTAGTGTCCAAAAGTGCAGCGAAGTAGACGAAGCTTTAGTCTAGCTTTCAACCAATGTTGCCACACATGAAGGGAAAGTTCCCTTTTGCAGGGAAATTAGGACCGAAATTTTAGCAAAAAGGGAATTTCGATGAAAAATATCACAATTTCAGGGAAATGTTAACACTTCTAACTCTACATTATTACAGCTTATGTTAAGTTCCAGTTTCATATTAATATTTTTTTTCTGTTCCTTCAATTTCTGCTCTCAAGCCTATATCTATTTATATTTCTCTGAAGTTTATTGTACGTCGATTTTCTGTATCTTCAAATAATTGTAACGATGAGAATTAACGATTTAATGGATTCCTGACCACGATTCAAACCTGGGACATCTGATCAGAAAGCTATGAAGCTGAAAAAATTGTGTAACATTTTTTATTCGTACGAACATAAACCAACGGAAATTTTACTGCTACTACTACCACCACTGCTAATAATAATAATAATTACTATTATATTTGTTTAGGTGAAGGGGAAAAAATGGTCCAAAAAGGGAAATTTTGTCCTCAAATTGTGGCAACACTGCTTTTAACGAGTGGAAACCGTCAAAAAGAACGGAAGTGCTTTCGCATCTTTGTTATTTTGGTTGGCAGAAATTCCTGGCGTTCGTGACATCTCGTTTTTCAAACTCCCGGAAAGATCGGGACGTGAGAAAAGTTACTTGGAGAAAGAAGACAGATTAGCGCGTACTCAGGAAGACCGTTTGCGTACTCTTTATCTAATTACGAGGGAAGTGAAAACTGGCTCAAGTTCACGCAGTGTTTGTTAGGGGCAAACAGGTTCAAAGAGATAAGATCGCACTCATAAGCAAAGGACTATGAGTCAACGATTGCCTCGTTTCAGGCTATGCTCAGGCTTCAGTTACGGAACACTTCTTCAGGCTTCTGCAAGCTTTGTTAGGATTCAAGGTCAACGCAGTGATCTAATCTGCGAATAGAATATATGTTCGTTTACAAGTAGGGTTGTTAAAGGTTCAAGAAACCATACATTCTAATGGGTTTTATTGGGTTCCATAACAGGACCGGAACCTTTTTTCTCGCAAATTTCAATTCGGTCCAAGTTGCGTATTGTTTCATTAAAAATGGTTCCTGGACCGCATTTAAATTGAGCCGAAAGAAAAGTTCCTGGACCGAATTCAAATACAGGGTGTATCAAAAAGAATCATCCGATTTCAAAAGACTATATTTAGGAAACCAATGAACATAGAACCTTGCAGTATGTTGTAAAATACATGTTGGAATAAAAGTTCTACTTGCACGATTTTTACATTTGCTCAATATGCCCACCTCTGGATGCACGGCATACATCCACACGATAGTCCAATTCAACCCATACTTGAGCGAGCATGTCTGGTCTTCCTGCAGTCACTGCTGTTGTTATACGGTTTCGCAGCTCGTCCACAGCTCTTGGAAGGAGGGGAGGGCACATACACGCAGTCTTTCACGAAATCCCACAAGAAGAAAAACACAGACAGTGAGATCTGGCGACTTTGGTGGCCAATGGTGTAAAGCCAAATCGGTAGCCAACGCTGCACAGTTGTAGCATACTCACAATTGTTGAAGTTGAGCACGCAGAATGTTTTCTGTTGCTGGGTTGCCATCTTGACGCGGACTAAAGAGTAAAACCTATTGTAAGTAAAACTTTACATTCAAACATGTATTTTACAACTTACTGCAATGTTCTATGTTCATTGGTTTCCTAAATATAGCCTTTTGAAATCGGATGATTCATTTTGATACACGGTGTACTTTACAGATAAAAAGATTCTTTACGGTCCATAACCCACTTACGTTTTCTGATTTTCTCTACTGGACCGGAATTGAATTTATTTAAAATTCCTGGACCTTAAAAACCCTGTTTTATTCTATCTAGAATCTTAGTCGTATGCAAGAGGCAAGTTGATAGGGCTGTCCCTCCCAAGACATGTGAAATTATTTGTATAATATTTGTATAACGTTCATTACAATGCATCTGGATTTTGGGATAAAGTAACTATATTTAACTGTACGAGGGGAGTTCAAATAGTTTCCATATACACCTAGTTCAAAGAAAGTTGAAACTGGGCAAAAAGATTATGTCTTTTATATATAGTCACCACCCAATGTTACACATTTTTCCCGCCGTTGCAAATACTTGCGAATACCATCTGTGGGCGTTTAGCCACGGCTCTGTCGGTCGTGGATATGACGTCAATGTCATCTTGAAAAAACTTCTTCATGTTAGGGAAGAGGAAGAAGTCCGAAGGTGCAATATCCGGAGAATATGGAGGATGAGGCAAAATATTATAGGCACACTCACGTGCTTTAACGAGATCACGAAGGGATGCATGAGCAGGTGCATTGTCGTGCAGGATGATCACACCTTTGGACAGCATTCATCGCGCCTGCAAATTATAATTTTCTCAAGCAATTTGGCCAGAAGGTCTGCGTAATAGTCTTCAGTAATTGTGTGACCTTTCGGAAGGTAATCCGTGAGGATAACACCACGTTCATCCCCCAAAAAAAAACCAGATAACATCACCTTCTTGGCAGACACTTTGACCTTTGCCTTTTTAGGAGGGGGGAATCCCAATGCTTCCACCGTTTTGAACTTTCTTTGCTTTCGGCAACAACACTATAGGATGGACACTCTTCACCATATACAATACAGCAAACATTTCCTCATGGATTTGTTTGGGAGCTTTGCCTTGCAGAAAGAGGAATCGGATCACGGCTCTGTATTCCAATTTGTCTATTGTTGCACCTTCATTCATTGAAACACCCGACAAGGAAACAGTAATTATTCAACTGCAGTCATATTTGGCACATAACATACACAAGGTTGTACCTATTCAACTTACACAAGTTTGTGTTCCTACGTTCATACGGATATGGAAACTTTTTGAACCCCTTCGTATTGTTTAACCTATAACTACGCAAACTGTGTGGATTCAGGCTTCTATCTATACAAATATTATTATGATGTAACAGTTGTACATGTTAACAATGATTGACGTAGGGACAGAAGATAAAAATCGCAGCACAGTGCTCTTTCATTGATTGTTATTCAATTCAATTCAATATGCACACGAAATATGGGAAATTAAACAATGAGGTGTATGCTCTCGAGAAAATTTCCGAACTGTCTCGCAGACGCCTCCACAAAAACAAAATCCTTCGTACGCCCCTGTATTATCTAGAATATTCTTGACCCTTTCATTTTGGCACTTGTAGCAAAGTGTTGACAATTACGATTATGATACCACAGATAAACGTATTATAAGCAGATAAGGAACTCAGGCAGCAAACCTTCTACGCTTCAAATTACTGTCTGGAAGAAGTTCTGAATCGACCGCTGAGAGGCACCACTCGCACTTTTTAACCATTTACAACAGTTTGTGAGGATCTTTCGTGCCCCCTGGTGTAAGGAGGGAGATTCTTTCGTTGACCTGTGCGGAATGTCGAGCCTGAGCAAAAAGTGCGAGTGGCGACTCTCAGCGGTCGATACTAGAACTTCTTGCAGACAGTAATTTGAAGCGCAGAAGGTTTACTGCTTAAGTTCCATATCTGCTTATAGCACGCTTATCTGTGATGATACCATAAGGTCTACGCAAGATCACTTCGAACCAAGGTGAATTGATTTAAAGCGAGGGTTAAATCAATATTTAAATCAGGTGATTCCTTTCTTTAAATCACCGATTTAAATCACTTTGAATAAATATAATTCAAAGAATAATGTACATAAGGATTTGCAGATACGTATCAGAAATCGCCTTTGGTGAAAGTACATTAATCTCAAAATCAATTAATGGTGTTTATTAGGGTCTAAGAAAGGAAACAAGATACATGTACTTATGGGGTGAAACTCATATGAAAGGAAATATTGTAAACACACTTAAATTTATCTTGATTTAAATTCAGTAACTTTTAAAGGCAAAAATAGCAAACATTTTGTGTAGAATAATATAGAAAATACTAATTATGTTGAACCGTAAATAATGCCATTATCATTAAACTGAAAATAAACATGGCAGCTGAGCAAACTATCATTTAAAAAATTGCCTAAATTCAGTTACAAAGAGTATATACTATATAATTTACAATTATATAGTACACCCAGAATGTTTTATTTTCACTGGAAGAAAAGTTACAGAAATTATTATAGTTTCATTACCATACTTAATTTCCATAGTAGGTTAATATATACAGTATCAGAAAAAGAAATATGTATATTTACATGTAATTGTTTATTTGCTTTAATCAAACTGTTCATATATTTTAGAGAGCCGTTTCCCAGAAAAAAAGCCTTTCTATGAAAAAACATATATCGCCAAAAATCAAACAAGAACTTTTAAGCGTGTTTTTTTTAAAATAAAAACATCCGATTTAAATTTTAAAATCATGGTTTTTATTCACCCTGCTACAAACGTCTTGCTTCTGCGTATTTTAAATAAGGTTTATTCGGGGCAGACGGTAGAGGTCATTGCGTTATTGGGTTGAATGGTTAAGGCCTACAAAGAGGTAGCAGATGAAATGTCCTCGCGTTGACCACCCGTTACGCCAGACCAAGAGCATTGTGGCATGGAGGTAAGTGGACAAACATGTCGCAGGATAAATAAGAGGCTTTATTTATTGTCGGGCTTCCAGTCATGAGGACTTGCGGTTCGTAAGGCGGGCGCGGAACCTTTTGAAAGTCGAGTGTTAATTACGAAAATAAACACAAATCAGAACATAAAACCTATTTGTTCTTGAGTGGAGGCTGCTCTCAGGATAATTAGAAGTGGTGAATCATTCCGATTTGACCCTTCTGATTGGCCTCTTCGTGGCCAATGAGGCGGAAATGATTTTTTTCTTAACTATTCGTTTGGAACCTGTTGAACTGGACGATGTTAATATTCATGTTGGAAAAAAAAGTTTCGTAAAGTTTATTTTGAGACAACTTTATGCTGAGGTTAATCGGGACCGGTCCTACAGTTTGAGGTGAAATCCAAGCCCTTATGCCTTCATGAGGAATCATACTCGGGAACATTTAGCTGCACGGCGATGGCTATCGGGATACCCCGATATTTATGCTGGGATTGTCACATGAACACCACAAGTAAGTTATTTCGATGTTAATTTGGGTAATGCTATTCACTGATTTTAAAAAAGCATATGATTCGGTTAAAAGAGATACAAGATTTTTTTTTAAAAAGTGTTTTAAACTGCCGAGAACACTTTTCAGCCTTAATACAGCAGTATTACATGTTACAAGGTTACATATTACAAGGTATCCAAAACCACAGTATTGGACAAGAGAGCATTTCAAAATATTTAGCAAACATAACCTAAAACTACAAGAATTTTAAAAATGCATTAAAGAATATACAATTGTTACATTTCAACTATAGATCTATAAAAGATTTCTTAAATAATTTTCCTTATATATGAAGTTGAAATTGTTTTAACAACATTATCAATATCTATCTCACGGTATTCGAATTATAACTGTTTATGAGATACAGAACATACTTGTTATTTTTATACTTCTTATCAAGACATAATAATTCGCTATTTCCTCTCAAATTGTATGATTTCACCTTAAGCCATATCATACGGAAAAGTTTTGGTACCATATAATTTCCCTACAAGATTCCTTACATATAAGATATAATTCGCTTTTCAGCTCTGACATCAAGTCTGTCTATTTCTAGGTGATTCAGCAGGTTATCATACTCATAATAGTATTTGAATAGCTTGAATTTGTAATATATAAATGTGATAAATCTGTTTTGTATTTTTCCTATTGATTGTTTCATCTTAGTAGAGTTGGAATACCTAAGAAGCTTGTTAATATGATAAAAGTATGCAACAGTGACAAAGTAAAATTCGCGTGGGTATAAATATGTCTGACAAATTTACTAGTCATGATGGGTTAAAACAAGAAGATGCATTATATCCATTGCTCTTTAATTTTGCCTTAGAATATGCTGTTAGGAAGGTAAAAGAAACTAACGAAGGACTAAAATTAAACGGTGTGACTCAGTTGTTATCAAAAGCAGATCATGTAGGGACAAATGGAAAGCTTGTGTTACTGCAGCCATCAACCTTCGGGTTTAAGAATGCTACACATTTAGTTAGTTAGTTAATTTGCCATCCAAATTCGTTCAGTATATTATTCACACCTCATTCACAATCTCGCGATGGAAGGTTACACGATCGAGCTCCTACCAGAATTGTGGGTGTTCTATCATATTTATCTTTAACTTAATTCAGTTAGTCCTCATATCTTGGCACAATAATTATAATTTTATCTCATGGTTGTAACTTTCTGAAATGGTTCAGAGTGGCGAATTTACGATTTTTTTTTTACCTTGGATGTTTTTTCTTTTCTGCGAGTAGAAAGCGACGTGAATTAACACTACATATTTCATATTTTGAATAGATATTTCCACTCTATCACTAGATCTCTGTGCTTCCACCAAATTAAAGAAGAGAATAAAGAGCTGAAAATAAGGAAATCGTGCACAGAAAGAGTGTGTTTCACTGCTGCATAATTTAACATAGCAATGAAATAGAAACCGACCCATTATTATCTATTAAATTAGCATCAAATTGTAAACTTAATGTTAAGAACATTAGCGAAATGCTAATTGTCCACCTTCGCGATATTTATGCGTCAAAAGCAGCACACGACATTTATGTGGCAATGAATATGCAGGCCAGAACTAATTGACGTTAATTTATCAATTCTCACATTCTCTTGCTAATTTTAATTTCACTCTTCATTCTGAGGTATTTTAATTTTAAAATGGTATGAAAACGTACTTTTTTGAATTCGAGAATAGTGGAAATAACTTCGAGCGCTAAACAAGAAAATGTGACCGATTACTTTGGGTCACGTACAATAACGCACACGTAGGACGTAAGGGTGATTTCGAGGAACAGAACTTGCGCGTAGGAAGTGTGTTTGATTTTAGTGAGGGTGTTTAGTTACATGTGGATTGCATAGTGTCGCAATAGAAGCTGTTGCTGGGCGGTTAAGAGCCTGAATGCCATTTGATAACTTTGCATGGTGTGATTATGCTAAGACCAATCACAGTCTTAGAGTTGTAATGGGGTGAGTGGTGAGAAAAGGACGTGAACAGTGCAGTTGGGGAAACAAAAGGCTGAACATAACTTCTTTGGTGAGCAAAGATTTCCTCGATTGGCCGTAGTGCCATCAGACGTCGCGATGCGAGTTCTCCGCGGTTGACCAAAGGATGAAAACAGTTCAGTTCGGGACACAGAAAGATTAAGAACTACTTCCTCGGTTGGCAGTAGTGCCATCGGACGTCGAGCTGCGAGTTCACCGCGGTTGAACAAACTTTATCCGGGCGTCGAGAAAATACTTTTAAACGCATTAAACGGTAGTTTAAATCGCTAGTAAAGGTACGCTTGTGAAGAGTTGTTATTGAAGCTAATTGTTACTACTATAATCCCACACCATATTCTCTACGAAAGAAAGAAGAAAATAGAACAGCATAAGAAGAAAATTTGATATTGATTATTGGAAATACCACTGTTTATAGTGTAAAATGTAGTGAATATTGGATTTGAAGACTAATTTTCAAATATAAGGCAAAAATTAGATATTATTAGTAGTTTATTTCCTTTTGTGTTAATCTTATTTACTCTAATTAGCCAACTAAAGACTTGCGAGTGACTGGTCGGTCTGAGCTCACAATATATTCGAAGCAACGGTAAAAAGCCACGTCTAAATTAGAAAATAATGTAACCAAAATAAAAAGAGTGACGGTTGAAAAAAGACATAGCAAATGTAATATTTCAGAACATGTCCTACGTGCAATGAAAATATCAACACACAAGCTATTCAATGACAGTGTAAAAGGTGTTTTGGTTAAGAAGTGTTACAGACTGAGACCGCAATAAAAGTTGTTTACTTTTGAAAATTAAAGCAGAACAAACAATATATTTAAAATACACATTTTAAAATCTTCAAATTGTGGCTGTGGTCATTTAAGGGGTGATGCTCGGTGATGCTCATCATATTATTTTGGAATGTCCAATTCACTCAGAAAAACGAGACTTCATGCAAAACATTTTCAAAAATTAATGTGTATTGTCCGATAAATCTGACTTCATTGTTGTACGCACCAGATATTCGAATTGGATACTTGCATTTTTTAGACAAGCTCATGTAAAATTGTAATCTATGTGTATATTTTTTAATGATTGAGTGAATGTAATTATATAAAAAAGGTATTTGAAGTTTGTGTGTAAAATTTATATAAAAAATGTATCTCATGTACTTATGTATGCTGGGCGTAAACAGCCAGATGTAAAGCTGTAAGTCCAAAAAAAAAAATTGTTGATGAAATAAATTGATAAAACGTGTGCAGCGAATGTTCAACTTGGTACGACCTTGGTTTCATAAACTGAAATTTCCACGTGAGGTGATAACTTTCACACTTCGCCTACGACCAGGCCACGTTTGCACGAACGAACACCAAGCAAGGTTGCATCAAAATCGCACCCCAGCCTGTGATTGCGGAGATAACAAACAAACGCCAAATCATTTCGCTCTTCTTAACGGACTACACAGAGCCAAGATACCATTTCCTGTATCCATACCCTCCCTATTATCATCTCCTTCCCCTCGTACAATGTGTATATTATATAGTTTTGCCCGCCAGAGTGTATTCAATTTTGAAATTTGTGTGTATATGCAAGTTTGTGATCAGTGTTACAGTACAGCAAAGTGAAGATTAATATTGCGATACCTTGACCAAGACTGCCACTCACCCAGCGGTGAGGGTCACGAAGAAGAAGAAGAATGTTCAACTTCATGCGGAACTTGAGTGAATCTATAGTTATGATAAAGTGTTACACAACAGTTCTGTATATTTGAGACATTTAATAGCACTTTCTTCTCACATCTAGTCCACAATTGAATGCAAAGTGATCCGACTTTCACTTCGTATGTCTTGAGTACACTTTGGACTGAATCTATCAGAGGTAAGCCCTTCCCAATTCATCGTAAACTACAGGGAACAAACTGAGAAAGTTGCAATATATGTAAATGTTGCACCGAAAACTATAAAAATCACTCATTAGACCTAAATTATTCATACGTGCTGAATCCAGTTCACAAGGTGTTGAGAAACCGTCAAATTATCACGCGACATTGTAAAGCACTTTATTACTACCAATTTCTGAGGCACTACAAAGGATATCAGCCGGTAAGCCTTGAAGCCAACCTTAGGAACGCTCGAGTTTTGTTTCTTTTGGTTCGTTGTGAAACTCCTGCAAGGCTTGCGCAGTGATGCGGAACCACCAATAGCTTCAAGGCGTCTAAAATGAAAATTAATGCTAATCCCTGATACGAATTTAAATGTATTATTTCTCGAGCTCATGAGATCCACGTTTATTACCATAACTTTGTCTTCATAAATTTCTACAGAATGTCGTGAAACAACACATATTCAAATACATTATAAGGAAATAAGTTCCACAACCTTTGGTTAATGTACATTACTTTCTGTTGTATCTAGTGGGGAAGTCTCTGTTTCTGCAATGTAAGCCAGCGACGACAAAGAAGGAAAGTCACAAACTAACTAAAGTTTCGAACTAATTCTCCGTGAAGAGACATTGTTACTGAAGAACCCGCACATATATCAAGGTAACTTGATGTATATATTTTGTATTATTGGTTTTCCATACATCGCACTTATACATATGGGACAATCAATTGTTAGGGGTGGGACACACGGACTACATTTTTTATATTAAAGTAACTACTCTACCGACATTTAAGCAACATTTTTCTTACAGTTTCTGTGCAATCATTATAATACTCTCCCAGATTTATAGCTACAAGTGAACAATTTTGTCACGGGCGGGACAGACGAAACACTGCTTCTTCACTTAATATTTATTTTAATTTCTGGGAATTGTCAAATTATGAAAAATAAATTATTTAAGACAAAGAGAGAAGGTAATTGACCTTTGAATATTCTAGTACGGAGGAAATGCAACAGTTAAAGGAGAAATTAATCGTTTTTTGGTGTCACGGGTGAGACACCATAGAAAAAACAAGTTTTAACAAAAAGTTAAAATAATCTAAAATACCTTCAACTTAATTATGTATAATACTTGAATTTTTATAGAACAGACAATTTTAGATTGTTCACTCACAAGATTAGTTACAGTATTGCATTTAATTTTAAAACTTGAGGCACTTTCACACGGGATGCCACACTTCTAAGCTAATCGTAATGACGAGCATGAAGGTGACTGGATGAAATACAGTAAAGAACACACACAAACGTCCATATTTCAGCCACGATGCAAACCTAGAATTTCCGGTTCCATAGCAGGCTATGAAAAAACTCCACCAGAACTTGCACGGGCCTCCCAGCTGGTGTAGCGGTAGTGCCGTCGCCTTGCAATCAAGGAATCCACGGTTCGATACTCCGCAGAGGCACACTGCACATGTAGGTCGTCTCGATTAGCATATCTGGACATAAAGTGAATTTAAAACAAACTTTAACGAACTCGCATACATGAAGTTTTACAAGGTGCTTGTTCACATGAGAAATCCTTGAATTCATATCTTGTAAGCAAAAAAGGCTGACCTAAAGTTGAAGAAGCTATTTTGAAGCATTTGTGCATTTGTAATCGTCTGCTCGCAAACACA
Source organism: Lepisma saccharinum (assembly GCF_977018435.1). NCBI lineage: Eukaryota > Metazoa > Arthropoda > Insecta > Zygentoma > Lepismatidae > Lepisma > Lepisma saccharinum. The sequence goes on along the minus strand of NC_139257.1, from coordinate 44,290,943 downwards.
GAAGCTAAATACAGTAAACCCTCGTTAACACACACTCGCTTAAAGCGGCCCTTACACGATCAATAATATTGACAATATCAGTATTGACAATACAGCCATCAATCCACGTGCCAACCAGTCTCAATACTGCCCTACCTTACACGATCAATATTATTGACAATACTTTTGTCAGTAAATTTGCACAGTACCTCTCTTTCTGCCTAACGAGCAGGGTGAATCTGTATGTTTGTGTGGTTTTATTCGGTTTTTTTCTGGGGTTTGTCCTTCCAAAACATGGATAATCGTAAAAACGATGAATAGCCATTATTTTAGCGCTTGGAACTACTCGTCGAGTGCAACGCAAACGCTGGATGAAGGAATGGTTGACTTTAACTCAACACCTTTAAAAGTTGAGTCGTAATATGTTTCTTTCTTTTATCTTGCTTCACAAGGAATAGAATTTATAATTTACAAGTTACAGTAATCCGTTGATCCAAACGGTTACGTACAGGTTAAACGCTCTCTTCATCTGAGCACTGATTGGCGGAACATTAAATGCGTAATACAGCCACGTTACGTTTTTCAACATTTGGCATAAGAATAAACCCGTAACAAATAAAAACGTAACACACTTCTTACCTTCACTAGAGTGCGACGTGACCTGAACTGAGTATTGATGGAAATATTGACGCTCGCCCCTACACGGTCAATAATATTGACAATATCCTCTCCACTTTCCAGTATTGATGCCTGAAAAACAGAAAATCTGGACTTTCTTCAATACTCCATCAATATCGACCGTCAATCAAATTTTTCACCTTACACGGTCAATATTATTGTCAATGTGATAAGGTATTGTCAATATTATTGATCGTGTAAGGTCTGTATAAGACGAATACTCGGTTAACATGAATAAAATGTTGGTCCCGGCAGGGATGTATTATATCTTATAGAAAGTTTTATTGGTTAACGCGAATTTCGGTTACCACGAATTACGAACTGTTTTTTAGTCCTTTGCGTCAATAGATCTCATTTAACACGAACTTTCAAAGTTTTTCATATTTTTTTCTGTCGTTCCTCTGCTAGGTATGTAAGAAATCGCTCAACAATCTCTATCATCTTGTCAACAATCAACTTATACAGTATTGTAAGCAACAGATTCAGACCAACAATGTATTCAAATGTGCTTTTTTCTATTCTTTAAAACATAGCCAGGACGAGTAACATCAAGATTAAAACTTGGGTGCAATTGCTCGACAATCGCGTCAACAATGAGCTTATACGTATTTAACCAACAAATTGAGTTTTGTGTTCAGATGTGTTTTTCTATTCTTTAAAACGTAGCCAGTACGAGTTTGATCCGAATTGACCGCTAGTTGTACGGAAGCTATGAGTACAGTTGGCTGTGAAGTTACCAGGCATTTGCGTTCCCGTCTAGGACAGAGCAATATAGAGGAATTTTTCACCAGAAAATGACCTACGAGTACTTTCTTTAAAAGTTAATTACTGTAGTACTGTAGTAGTGTTTTCTATGATGACATACATAATACGTATTGTAAATGGTTAATGTGTAGAAAGAACTGTATTGCAACAATAAAATTTGAGTCCCCGGTTAGCACGAATTTTTTTAACACGAACTCTTAATTTTTCGGTTCCTTGTGATTCGTGTTAACGAGGGTTTACTGTAACTTTTATTTGTTTATGAAAAGAGAATAGTAGCAATTGTATGAAACAAATTATGAATGAACTGTACAGTGCCTTTGTCTTGGTTCTGGGCCGAGATAGCGCGTGAATAACCCTTATAACACAGGTTAGTGCTAGTCAGGCAATATTAATATAATTGTCTACATGCTAAAGATATGTGCGTAAATACGTTACGAGACGAAAATGCGCCATGTCACGCGCTATAGCGGCCCAGAGCCAAAACGAACGCTCTGTACAACCGGATGCTTTGTCGGTTGGTGTAGTTGCGAGCTTACCTGTAATGGTATTCAATAGAGCGTATTTCATGACTATGACCCGAGACTTTATGTTATAACATATTTTTCATTTGGCTTCGGATCTAATATTGGGGTGAGATCTTTACATATCTGATGAAAATCAGCCGAAGTAGACAAACTTCACAAAGCATATTTTGACATTTCACCAATTTCGCGTTTTCACAACATATTTCTTCAATTTTGATGTAATAAGACATATTTCTGTACAATATCGTAATTCTCTCGCACATAATCGGTTATTTCATAATTTTTTTCTTCATAGCTTTAGCACAACAGATAGTTCATATTGTCGATGGCAGGATATGGAAATTGCGGAGGAAGAAAGGTGCCGTCTTTTCTTAGTACACAACAATAATACCCCATTCTTTTTTTATCCCGCCGACAATTGATAGCCATTCAAACATTATTGAGGAAAAATGTTCTTTCTCATTGTTGCACGGGAAGTAAAGAAGTTTCGTTCTCATTTCTTTGCCTTTTTCGCTTTTCACAAGAATCAGTCAAAAGTAAAAATAACATTAGGTACATTACAGCCCCCTACTCTACTCTATCGGGTATGGGAGAAATTCGAGAGTACTGTTGTGCATATTTTTGGCTTTACTGGGAATATTTCTGCATTTTTCTGACATATTTGTAATTTTTCATGACATATTTTCCAATTTATATGACATAATTACATACATATTTTACAGTTTCATAGGACATAAAGTCCCGGGCCTTATATGACTTGATTTTCCCTCATATTTATTCATACCGACCGACAGCATACTCTACAGTGAGAAAAGCTGTGATATTTTTATGTTGCTATTCCACGCCACCAAGGATTATTGTCGCCGGTGCAGAGGAAAATCTAACAAATTCCATTGCAACATCATTGATGTTTTGAGGTTTATGGTGTTTATGTGAATTTCCAAATCAAAATCCAATGCACCAAAGCACCGCACATAAAAATGACTGGTGATGCAGTTCCCTTACCACAGTGGCAATGTTAGTCAGGCAAACTTAATTAAATCTGATGTATGTTGCATTTAACGAGGAGGGAACTCATTTACGACAAACAGCTTTTCAAGGACAATTTCTACGCATCGTACCCACCACTCGATCGTTACGAGCTGGTCCCAGCCAAGTCTCTCTACTCTGGGGAAAAGATGGCAGCAACTTCCCAGAAGAAGTTTGGATTCGGAAATTATGTCACAATCGAACAAAGGGTTGTTGTGCAACTTTGACAGCAAATGTCAACCTCTATCTTCCAGAAACCACGCGATAACAACCCAAACAAACAAATACTCTTTGTCCCATCCGTTGTTAAATCCTACGCGCCGACGTCATAGCTATAAAATCCTAACAGAACTGAACAGCGAAAGAAAGCATTTTCTTGCTCAGCTCTAGATCATGGTGATATGGTGAGTACAACGCTCGGAACGAATTTATCGTCTTTCCAAATTTAAAGTGAGCCTGGCAGTCTGTACACAAGTTCTGAAACTGTGTGTCGTCCAGGGTTTCACTTTTCCCACGCTAGAGTGTAGCACAAGCGCGGCCCTGGAACAGAATGACGTCACTAAAATTAAAACTAGGGTAATGCGGAAATACTACGGCCGCCAAAACAAGCTAGCCTAACCTACTGTGAAGGACGATAGGTAAATGTACACGTTTGACTGTTTACGTTTTGTGATGTTACAAGTTTAGTTGTTATACTCTTTCTGCACTTTCCTAGTTTTGTTTCTCATTTGTAACAAACTTTTAGAAGTTACAACTTGTGAAAGAAAATAATTTACATTGTATTTAGGAAGTATTTGTTGTTATGATACAGATCTCTCAGTCTGAAACAATCAAAGAACCTTCTCATTTCACCATGTCAAAAAAGAAATTTGTGGCCCTACGATTGCATGCAAATATAAGTTTACTTCTTTTTAAAAAAATGGTGTAATTAGATAAAAGTTATCCTTTGTTGCATATTGTTGAGATCCAAATCATGTACTTGGAAAACATTTTTTAAAAGACAAAAGCGTAGTGACAAAAACAGTCTCAGATTTTCTATCAAAAAGATGAGTCAAAATTTCATTAAATACAGAATATTAAAACGTTCATTCACGATGAAAAAAGTTTTTGTTTTTTAATTTTCTGTATATTCTAAATTTTTTCATAAACTTATAATTTGACCATAGAACCGGGCGGGGGAGCAAAATCACGGACAATCACGTTCTGTAGAAATAAAATGTGAGAAGTACTCGTGCACAAAATTTGAAACACATTCTTTTCATTAATTCCCTACCTTTAACGCACACTGAAGTGTCTGAACTGTATAATAATTGAACCCTTCACGAAACCACTAAAGGTCATGGCCTATGGGAAACAAAAAGCACCATCGCGTTAAGTTCAGATTCGCACGGTGTAAAAGGTTAATTGATTGGCCACAAAAAAACCTTTCAATTACCCGAATATAACGGTGTTCATTGGGAATCACGACGCACTAGTGATAATGTTGATTGGCGCAGGTGCTTAATCAGAAATAATAAGGGGAAGCATTCTTTAATAGATACGTGCGAGTGCAAGAGAATTGGATTCTTACAGTGAGAATGAAATTACAAGCTAGTTCTTACTAAGAACGAGAGTTTAAGTCAAAAGTTTGAGGCACAACCTTAAGTTCTCACTTAAAACATGGAACTATTGCGTAGGAAGTGCATCTTGATCGTTTCTTTCTTATTAATAGGGTTAGGATTTTTATGACCTAAAAATTACCAAAATATGCTCTTATGACCTAAAATTTTACAAAATATGCACTATAATTTGAAAAATATGCCCTTATAACTGGACTGTTTCAAACATGAACATCTAAATGCTGAGATATTTTCACATACGTACTATTTTTAGTTCACTTTATGGGCCCTAAGTTGCAATGCACAATGAATACTTTCTCTAAATTTTCAAATAAAAATGAAGATGATTTTGCTACAGTCCAAAAAATAAAAACTCGAGTAAACACGGGAGTAAGAACAAATCCACTTTGAAACTGACTATATATTTCTTGAAAATGCATAAATATGCTGAATATGACTGAAAATGCATCAAAATATGCTCTATCACGCAGAAATGGCCAAATATGCCAAAATATGCCCTTTAAAAAACATTTTTTTTTAGCTTCTTCATAATATGAATTTCTATATGTTTGGGGAACACATCAATCACCCTTACCAAAAAAAATATGCTGTATTAAAATTCCTAGCCCTACTTATTAATATATTCCTACTATATCAGTCCAACAATAATTCAATGATCTTCATCTCTTGATTGTTGATGATATGACGTAAGGGTTATGCAATATCAAGCCGACCTTTGTGGCGGAGTGGTTTATACACCACGCTATGACGTCAGGGTTCCAGGATTCGAATCCCGGCCTCGGCATTGTGAATGTCCATTCATCAATTTCATCACATCATCACACATCTACGGGACTAACAAAAATTGGAAGAAATGCGAAGTAATATAAATGAAATTAAATTAAATTACTGACTCAGCTTTTCGAATAGGCGAAAAAATTTTCAACAAATATTGATAGTTATTCGGTGGGATCCATGAGTATTACAGTGCAAATTGTCCGTCATCATGTTCGTTCACTTTATTTGACCCAAAAAGAGCTTCAAGAGTTAAAAGAAAACTCAAAACAAGCTGTTGACAACTTTTGCACCAGCATACACAAAAATCCACCGCTTAAAAACACACAGGATGTAAGAGCAAATTAATGAAAATAATCATGGTGAATTTGCACGGTAATACTCATGGATCCCATTCCCACTGTACTACACTAGAAACAAGTAACACGGTGAGGTATGTTGGTTGAGGTTAATTCAAAACCTATTTAGTGAATCAGTTTAACTACAATTCATAATTTTACAAATAAAATAATAACACCTACCTTGGTTAGTGAATGGAAGTGAACTAATTAAATAGGTAATCTGTAAAGAAAATAAGAAAGATATATTACTTCCAAGTTCTTTAATTTGATTATACACATGCACATAAGTCATATTATCATACATTATCGAGAAACTTGGCTTCACAAATCAACATCAACATAGTGCAAGAGCTGCACAGAGCATTGCATTGTAAAATGATACATTCGTTCCCACACATGGATGAATTGCACAACGACTTGCTTCTGATTACTTTCATGTAACGAACATGTTACCAGCCATTAACATAATCACAGCTTGGCGCTTCTTCATTACATCCGCGGTCTAATTAAACAGATTCCTTCAAACGAGCAAAATTAATGGCTTTCCGGAAGTTTCGCACGGTTGAAATTGAAACCGTCCAATTCCACAGATCAGGGAGGGAAGAGGCGTCTGGAATTAAATTCTTCTGGAAGAATGCGCCTAACGGTCTCTCGCTTCCGCTCCCGATACCTGCTGGAGAACTGGACCAGGGCTCCAGCAAGGGCTGCCTGGAGGCCGCTATTTACACAGCCTGTCATTAGCCATTGGACGCAAATTAAGAAGATCGGTTCCAAGCAATCGGGTTCTGTTGGAGGTCCAGGGTCTGGTTCCAAGATTGATATCCAGAGTTTTTCTAATCAGAACTGTCATAATTTTATCGCATATTACTAATTACACGTGGTGGGGGTATTACCTCAAATGCGTCTTCACATGAACTTCCCCATTAGTGTTGCCCACGGGACGAGACGGGACAGGCTTTTAAAATTCGAGACGAGTCGAGATTGACCATGTGTCATAAGACAAACGAATATTTTCGAGACGAGACAGCATTTCCACGAGACGAGACAGGCCAAAGTCTCGTCTCGTGGGCAACACTATTCCCCATGCGGAAACGGCAAGCGTAATAGGACAAAACCTATCCGTGGAAGTCAATGTTAACTTGCAGACAGATATCCAATCGGTGTTTTCTCCAGTGCCGGAGTGGTCAGCACATCGCGCTACGACGCCAGGGGTCTCGGGTTCGAATCCCGACCTGGGCATGGTTGTTTGTGAGTGTCCATTCATGAATTTCATCACATCATCACTCATCTCCAACTTCGCAAATTAGCCGAAAGTGGCACAAAAAGCAAAGTAAAATAAAGCAATCTCTGCTTGAAGTGACAGCGGACATCCATACTAATACTGGACCAACGATGATCCCTATGCTATCCCATATTCCTAGATATGTGTATATGTACACTCAGTTCGCAAGTGTGTGTGTGTGTGTACTGAAAGTTTTAGTTCAAGAAGAGCCGTGAATTTTTAATATATTACGCTTTCCTGCCGGTGACAACACACCATCGTGAGAAAAATGGGGGGCTGCGACGAGTGATTAGCGGAATCCGGTCGAGGAAATCTCCTACAACGGCTGAGGGTTCGGCGTGCTGACCCCACGTCGCCTCATCATCGGTTGAAGAATTCCACACCTCTAGGTAGGATTGTGAGAGGGCAGTCATGAGGCCAGGGTCCTTCCAGGGCCGTCAAGCCACTTATTATTTATTACTTGAAGTACATAGCATGAGTCTGTATGACATGTGTGTAATTAGGACTACAATTTCACTAAATTAACACAGAATTGAGGTTTTCGCGGAGGAGGGAAGGAGTCAGGATCAATTTTATAGATTGATTGATTGATTGATTTGATTTTACTTCGCGTTTTGTGCCTCTTGGCTAATTTCCGAAGATGGGGATGAATGATGAATGGACATTCACAAACAACCATGCCCGAGCTGAATTCGAACCCGGGACCCCTGGCGTCGCAGCGCGATGTGCTAACCACTCAGCCACAGGGTCCAGCTCAATTTTATAGAAACGAACATATTTGTTTAGTACACATTTGGAAAACAGTGGAATGTAGTTTTCAATTTGCCGACTGAACATTATACTTCTTAAAACAAGACTTTTATATAACACACGTAATTTATCACACTTACGGCAATAATAATTTTAGCGAAAGGTTTCGTATGCTCTACCATACATTTCCAGTGGCTAAAATCTCGAATGAGAAGAAACTATCGGACAACGAATATTGATTTCCCTTTCATTTTACAGACGTTTGTCTCGGCCTAGCCTTCAAGAGCACCATTTCGTCCTCATATTAGGTTTTTAAGGATGAATTTCGTTTCGTATCTAAATTAGAGATTTGAAGGTTGGTTATCCACCCAAGATGCATACAACTTAAAACAGGAGCGTTGTACTAATATCACCATACAGCGTACAAGTATCAAATTTCTCCGCCTTCTTGTTTCCGAAGTTATTGATTACCAACAAGTTGACAAAGCAATCCCTAGAGCCTCCCGATGGCGTAGTGGCAACGTCGTCGCCTTGTAATCAAGAGGTCCCGGGTTCGATACCCGGTGAAGGCACATAGTGGTTCGGATCCCACTTTAAACTGTAGGTCCAGTCCCGATTAGCCTTACTGTGGACTTAAATCACCAAATCAACCAATGAAATCAAAGTAATCTCTGGATACTCATTCCGAAAATAAAGACCAAAACACCAACCTGCTTTACCAAACGTGGGAATGCCATATGTTGCTGTAACCCGACCCGGGATGTGATTTGAGTTACATAAAGATCTGCCACGGCAAGCGGACTTCCTCAAGGTGAGTTGAACGAGACTCCTCCTGACACGCAATATCCGAAGTCATTCGTGCGTCGAATCCCAAAATCTTAGTCCGAGGAATGTAGAAATTCAATATTCTTTATGGAAGCGATTCTCAAACTTTCAACGCTCCAGGTACCCTTGTGACGAAAATTATATACGTAGAATCCCACAGTACCGCGGTAGCTCAGTTGTTAGGGCGTCTCACTACCATGCGGGGAAGAACCGGGGTTTTCTCCACCTGTTCAAGCTGTTCCGGCTCCCACCCAGCGTCATATGAATTGGGTACCTCTGGGTGGTAAAGGCGGCCAGGGGCATGGTGCTGATCACATCAGCCGCACCTTCGGCCGTGATCAAGAAAGTGTGGGGCCCTAATCCCACACCCCCTAAACGCCGTCATGGCTTGGTGCAAAGCACAGGGGAGCACTTTATTCTCTTACTTTTACAGCACCCTTGTTTTTCCCCGGTCATCCTGAAATGCAATAGCAGACCAAATTAAATTTTATAAAATTTCGCCTCAGAGCTTTAAATTTACGCCAGTTTCTTAATTGCAGAATCGATGGTGTTTTAAGTCCACTTTATGGACAGTAAGGCTAATTGGGACTGGACCTACAGTTTAAAGTGGGATCCGAGCCACTATGTGCCTCCATCAGGTATCGAACTCCGGACCTCTTGATTTTAATTGCAGAATTCTTCTATGATAGGGTAAAGGAGCACTTAAGGAAAAAAAAAAGTGTTACACACATTCGCAAAGTGTAGGACATGTATAGGGCACAATCATTCACAGAATATAATATTTATGTATTGGGGCTCCCGCGTAGCTAAACGGTTTGCGACCTCGCTTTCGGTACGAGGCGCTGGTGTTTTCCCAGCCTGGAAATGACAATTGGGGGAGCTACTTGAAAGCAACAGTGGCGGACTCCGGTCTTGAAAGCCAGAAAGCAGCGGCGATGGGACTCAATGCGCCAAACCCGCCTCACTTAAGGCGAGGAGGGACAATTACGCAGTAGTTGTGCATTTATTTCAATATCGTCGGATTGGGCACTGCTATTTAAAAAAGGGTTTAGTATGCAAGAGAGTATGAATTTCTCTCCATGTTGCACGTGGGAACTGTTTTCCAAGTTGATTACTAAGCTAGACACGATGTTTGAAAAATATCCTTAATAAGTATTTACAGAATCCCATGTATTCCTTATCGGAAATCGACTACAACTTCAAGCTACGGCTAATCAAATAGGAGTTTCGACTTTTCGTAATACTATGAGATAGTTCGTGTCCTTTTTCCGTCCATGTACTTTTCTACGTCATTTGATGTTTCATATTCCCGAGAGAACGAATAAAATAATGGTCCCATAAACCTAATGCATTTCTCCTTGCCTCATAAGGCCATCCTGGCAGTGTCGCCAAACCTGATGTGCATAAAAGAACTACATTTGACCATTAATAGAGCTAAATATGAATTTCAAGGAGCTAGATTAACGAAGGCTTCATAAAGTGCCTACTAGGGTAATTTTAGTTGTCAGAGGGGTGGGGGCACTGCTATTACAGTTAGCTTTAAAGTGATGGCAATTTATTCTTAGTTTTCACCGCCTAAATTTGGCGGCATCACCCATCTCAATAACCCAATGATGTTCATATGAAAACGAAAATAAAGGATTCACGGATAATAATATTGTCATCTTCACCTTAGCCACAGCGCTATATATAAAAATACCTGGGGAGGAAAAAGAGGGTGGGTGACGCAGCCTATATATGAATATCACGTCACGTGCAAAATGTACACTCATGGCAAAGGTTGGTCCTTATGGGCCGGAGCCAGTGGTGACATCATGATGGGGCAGAGGGCGGGTGCCACAGTTCACAGTAACGAGTGCACGAAATAGCCAGATCTAGCTCCAAAAGAGCGAAGTTGTTAACAGTTATCGGCAGCTACCCCAGCGAGAAAGACCTAGGGGAAATTGTCCCTCCTCGCCTTAACGAAAAAGGTGCTTGGTTGTTGCACAATGGAGTGTAGTTTTGTTCTTTACATTATGTTGTCGATTTTTCCCTCGCTGATTTTTCTAAGACCTACAGTTTAAGGTGGAAGGAAATCTAACATTTCGTTTTGAATATAACACAAGAGTGTTATGTCCTCATTCTTTATATCTAGGAACCAACGATTTCGCGAGTGTCATCAGCATGAATACAGGGTTAGCGTAAAAAATAGACAGTTAAAACTCTTTATAATTTGAAATTTGTTTGTTACATCTGACACCATTTAGTACTGTTGTATAGGTGGGTTTCATGTGACGTCAGGATTCGCACCGCCGCCATGTTCCAGCATCTTTTTGGATGATGCATTCTTGTGCATCAAAACGCATCAACTGATGCATTAAAATGCATCTCGACTGAAATAAGTCCTCACTTGAATTAATTGATGCACTTTGGTGTTTATTTCACGACATGCACCAAAATGCATCAAATGTGAATCTGATTCTTTGAAGAAGATGTAAAACATACTTTAGTGCATCAATCGATACGATGCATTTAGTTCTCTGAGTGTGGGCACAAAGTGCACTTAACAGACTTGGACCTCAGTTGCGAAGTAAAAAGCTGTAGGGGTAACATCACTCAACCGTTATAACGTTGCCAAGCGTACGTCTGTTTTCGTCAGTTGTTTTTATTGACCTGTTTGTACAGTATTTTAGTGTTTTGTGTACTAATTTGTGTAATTGTACAACTTTTACCCAGTAACGGCTCTGATCGCCTCCTCCCCCCCCCCCCCCGTTCTACAGTACGTTTGGCAACATGCTGCGTATCAGACGCTTAATTCTTTCGTCCCGGCACCAACGTTCGGTGCCTTGTGACACGAAGATGTCCGATATCAGTCGAAGAGTATTCAACTGATCGCTGATTCGTTGTTGCCCAGCCGTCAGGTAGAATGGCGAGCGGTATAGTTTTAATTACATTAATAGTACTTAATCCCTCTTTCTTCTACACACAGAAATGCATCATATCGATTGATGCACCAGAATGCATCGATTGATGCACTAAAGTGTGTTTTGTAGCTTCTTCAAAGAATCAGATTCACATTTGATGCATTTGGGTGCTTTTTTGTGTCGTGAAAGAAACACCAAAGTGCATCATTTGATTCAAGTGAGGATTGTTTTCAGTTGAGATGCACTTTAATGCATCAGTTGAAGCACCTTGATGCACCTTCCTGCATTTTTTGGATGATGCACTTAAACGTTTGGTCCGAGCTAATGACTTTATGCAGCTCATGCATCAAAAAGATGCATTCTGGTGCATCAAAACGCATCAGCTGATGCATTAAAGTGCATCTCGACTGAAAAAAATCCTCACTTGAATCAAATGATGCACTTTGGTGTTTCTTTCACGATACAAAAATGCACCAAAATGCATCAAATGTGAATCTGATTCTTTGAAGAAGCTACAAAACACACTTTAGTGCATCAATCGATATGATGCATTTAGTTCTCGGAGTGTACCTTTCCAACTCATTAACACGGATAAAAAAAGAGAAAAAATGAAAGTATGTACAGGATGAAATCTCTAATTGGCCTAGCAATATTACTGCATCTTCATAGCAGAGTTTCATGAAGATAGACTGCACCTGGCAGTCCTCGATCCTCGCCTCTCCCCCAACATTTATAGAGGCAATAAACCCCTTGCTTGTTTTCGCCTTGTTGTCTTTTCCTTCATCGTCAGAAGGAGCTTTCAGCGGCCTTCACTCGGCGGTCTCCTTCTGTTCGTATGCCTCGGTGATTTCCTCTCCCTAACTGATCCTACAGCATCAGTTCTGGGTCGTATAACAACGATGAATCAAGGCCAGGAGACAATAAAAAGAGGTTTAAGTGAAAGATCTCTCTTCCTCTGTGACGTTCATTTCACCTCAACATTATGCACACACGCACAGGGGGTGTAAAATTATTTCTGGTGCGTTGATGTTCATTTGATTTTGATTTTGATTTGATTTAGTTTATTTTACTTCGCGTTTTGTGCCTCTTGGCTAATTTGCGAAGATGGGGATGAGTGATGAAATGATGAAATTGATGAATGGACATTCACAAACAACCAAGCCCGACCGGGATTCGAACCCGGGACCCTTGGCGTCGCAGCGCGATGGCGTTGATGTTCATATCCAAGGCAAAACTACAGAGGTATAGTCAAGAACACTAATGTGTTGGAAGGTAGGAACAGGAAAATGAACTTTCAATTTATTTTACTCATCCCATGTATATAGGTCCCGGGTTCGAATCCCGGCCATGGCATGAGTGTTCTTTGTGAGTGTCCCTTCATCAATTTAATCAGGTTATCACTCATCCTCATTGTCGCGATTAGACAAAAGTGGCAGAAAAGTGAAGTACAATGAATCAAATTAACCAACCATTAAATGTAGGCAACCCAAAACACAATTAATTGCATAACATGCGATACTTTTCTCTATCCATTATCAATGAACGTTTCTGTATCACATGCAACACACCAGTTTTAAATGATTTACTTTATCTGAATATGAGGGTTCACTAATTCAGACTCCCTGCTTCAACTCATAGCTCACCTCTTTCAGCAGATTTTTTGTATATGTGTGTGCGTGTGTAGAGTGAGAGGGGGGGGGGGGTGAGGCAGTGTTGCTATATATCTCCTTTGCCACATACAGGAATGTTTAAAACCGCTGTTGTACACTTACACACAACACTGATATATTTTATATATTCTAATCCACATGTGCACGATATGAAAATAATATAAATTTTTGCAGGACATAAAAATAATACAATTTCTTTTTATGTCTGACAACCCTAGATGCATGGTATTATAGCAATAATGAATGCATTAGAAAATACTCAGGTAAATGTTGAAAGCATAAGAGCATGAAAGGTGAAAGCATGGTGAAGAGTAGTTTAATCTGGTGTTGTACACAGTGGCGTGACCAGAAATGTTGTTCCCTTTTGCATACTTTTTCGTATTTGAAGTTCTTTCTTTTGGACTGCTGGACAAAAGGGGGAGGGGGTACGGGGTTCCACCGAACCCTCTTGGGCACGCGACAGAGGGAACACAACTCAATGAATTCAAACAAAAGTACTCTCTTTTTAAACTCTAAGCGAAGTTCAAACCAAAAACAAAATCCTAACTGTTCTTGTTTTAAGCCTGGCTACAAGTCCGTTTCCTTCGCGATCACAGCAAATATGGGAAACTAGATAAATAAATGTTCTTTAACCAAAAAAAGCGTTTCGAATGGTATTTAGTGGTATATTAAACGAGACTGCCTTCTCATTCCCAATCACTTGATCTAACGCAGTCACAAAAGCCGAATATGAGCTATACTGCATAAGCGACCCTTGTGTTTTACAGTTTCGGCGTAAAAATATATATATATATATATATGTTCACTCGTAGTACTTATGTAATTCGTGCTTCGAATTGGCACTGTACATTTTTTATTCAGAAGTTCCTGTTCTGTGAAATGCATTTTTCATTCAGAAGTTCCTGTTCTGTGAAATACTATAAACTTTCTTTCATTACTTAGCATAGCTGCTTCCTGTATCGATATCCATGTTCTAAACACACATTATTGCCAGGTCGAACTTTGGTTTTTAACGTGGTTATGTATGCGAATTTCCACTAGGATTCAACTTTCTTTATGTCGTTTTTTCATCCGTATTTATGATTTTCAATTTATTTTTCGATATTGAAGCTTCTATTTTTGAATAACTGTAAATTATTTTCGTTAATTTAAATTGTTTTCCTTCAATTTGTTTGGAAAATATATGGTTATTAGGTTATTTCATTGTTCAAGGTTGTCCTAGCGGTGTGCGATAAGAGGCTTCCTTATCGCACAACGTCAGGACAACCTTGTGTTGTGATGTCACCGAGGAATAAGCTACTAGTAGTTGTTTCCTCACCATAAATCCTACATTTCTGGAATCCTAGATTCATAACCTTTCCAACGATGTGTTATACATATTTGTATTAGGAAGGGTCGATTCGACATCCTTACCTCTTGCTTCCTTCCAACAACTGTATTCTGTTATCTTTAGAAATTTTCCTCCTGCAAATACCACTGCGTGTGGATCACGCTTATGTCACAAAGTTTTTGCCCTTAGAAGTCGGTAGCAACGTACGTGCTGTTCCTTACGAAACCTAGAATCACAAAAGAGCTAATTTTTGCATCGTCATATCTTCCTACGCCACTTTTCAAGTCACACCTGTGTCAATCTAGGATTATGCAACGGTCGTTGAAAAAAAGAGAGATGAGGAACGACGTTGCAGCGCATCTAGCGGTGGGAAGGAAAGGGGAGATTGTTCCTCAATTCAAGATGTTACATCTAAATTGAAACAACAAACTGTACTGTGCATTTTATGCGCAAGACTATTCTACGAGTATTTTCACTTAGGTCCAAGTTCTTAATTGTTTTCGATAAAGTTTACTTCAGTTTTCAAGTAGTTTTCACAGTTATTTTTACGGTTTTAACACTAGCGTCTAAATTGCATTTTCTGTAGTATTGATATGAAGAGAGAAATCCGTTGTACCAGCATTAACGATCGAGTGAGAGGCACATCCAGCTACTAACACGTCGTGAAAATAGGTTGATAACAGCCCTAAATCTGGCCTCCTAGCAAACAACACAGGCATTATTAGAATTAGAATTCTGAAAATAATGCATGTAAGTTTGTCAGGAGGATTAACTCTGGTACTATTAGCATGTTTGAGAAACCGATTCTCGCAAAGTGGATGTGCTCCGAACTAAACCCCTCCATTAACGCCAGGTTGCATGTATTCTTTAGCTTATGTCTTAATAGTGACTTACTTAACACCGGATACTATGAATGAAATGTACCGGAAACCACGTTCTTGCACAATAGAGAGGAGGGGGTAAACGAAAACAACACGTTAGGTACCGACTGTATGAAATAAACAACTTTTTCCACGTAGCGGAAATGTGTTTCAGCGCAGAGAACAAGAGTTGTTACCGAAGTTCACATCTCTTCCTAGTAGCTGTTAGAAGCAGTAGACAGAAAATAAAAAAAATATATTCTGGGGAAAACAATTACCAACATTCCTCCCAGACCATTGTTGGAAAAATTCCCACGTTCCAGCATCCTCGGAGCGAAAGTTTTTATCCAGAGTTCGGCCGTGAAGAAATGGGTCAGGAAACGGGAAGAGTTGATGGAGGCAACCTTGAAACACACTGGATGTTTCTGGGAGAGCCTTTTTATTTTTTTAAGAGAGAGAGAGAAACAATTCTTCTAGTGTTTATATTAATAGAAAAAGAAGGCAAATGCATCCAGCAGTACAATAGGCAATGCTTTGAAGGAAGCGTTGAAGTAGAACTGGATTTAACTTGATAAATAAGAGAACACCGCTATTAACAGAGTCCGTGTAACTGCCTGTTTAAGCTTCTTTTTCTTGTTAAATCCAAAACTCACAAGCATAGGCATGGCGAGAGGTCGGCCGTTGGTTAAAATTGAATATTATCATTATTAAAATAACAATATTTAATTTTTTGCTACATTAATTGGTACAAATCAAAAAATTCTACAAGTCATTGTTGTTGTATATTTTAATTCACGTTGCTTCTATGCATCTTTAGGCAAGTTGATACAATGATGATGAATGAAAATGAATGGACGCTCAAAAAGGAACAGCCAGGACTCGAACCAGACACCTGTGGTGTATGAACGTCTGCAGGATTTTTTTCCAGGGAGGGGCAAACAAGGCACATATTCCTCCGTAATAGTGTTGTTCCTCTCAAAAAGCATTGCTTTAGTTTAAAGTTATCATGTTCCTGCAATGAGATTTCAATAAATAAAATATATTACTGTGACTGAAATGAAATTATATGCGTGAAGTATATCATTTGTGTTTGAGTTTCATTTTCCACGGAGGGGCCACCGTCCCCCGTTGCCCAGTCCCTTCCGTACGTCCATGCGTTAGTGGCGAGATCGTTAATCGATCGATCAATGACCTCGGCTACAAACTTGATTTCTGAATGTCATGTATTTAAATGTGACAATTTTCATTTCTACATGTCTGAAGACAGGGTGCTACTTTTCTGTCCAATTCTAAAAATCTCTCTAGATTTTTTTTTTTAAAAAAAAAGCTATTTTTATGTTTGCACGTAGCCATTCAAGTGAATGGTCAGACTGAAGAAAGTATTTGGTAAGTTAAATCATGATGTTTATAAATCATTATTTCTATGAGCAATTCCAATCAATCGCCATTGTCATAACTTACCAGAGATTACGGCAAATTTTGCTTTCTACAGATTTTCCTCACACTGCAACCAAGAGATAAACAAAGGAATTGAATGGTTTTGAGAAGAAATATCGATATTTCCATTTTTCCTGCTGAGAAGATTCGGTACCACCATTCGTGCTGGGAGAAAGTCATCGAACTTCAAATTCTTCACGAGACAATATGGCGTGTTCAACTGTTCATCCCAAACAAGGGATTGTTTACGTGAAAGAGAAAGTCCAGGAAATTGTTTGCGGAACGAGTTTACCAATACAGCAAGAACTTCAACAACAGAAATTAATGTTTCGAAAGAAAACACGCTTAGAAATTCAACTGTTCGTCTGCACCAACCGCGGGCGTGTAGTGGAAGCTATTTTTCAAGCAGCGCCACACTTGGTTGGTTTGTACAACGTTCCATGGAGACAACCGCAGTGAAATTTCTCCAGCTGTTTTTTTGGAAGAAGAAACCGTATCATGTTAAGGGAGAAAGATTATACTGAGTCGAAACCATATCTGTATCGAAAAGACGTTGCTTACTTATTCCGGTCCACTTCTATGCTATTGGAGTCGACGTTTTACTTAATCTTGCCATCTACTGAAGTTAACATAAAATTTACAACATTGTACTTTAAATTCGACAGACTCTGTTCATTTATAAAAAAGGACAGCAAAATCTTTTTATTTAAAATTCAATATTATCCAATATAAATAAAGCTCCAATCCACTCACCAGAGTGGCCCTCTAGGACCCTGATAAAATTCAAGGGTACAGTGGGATCCATGAGTATTACCGTGCAAATTGTCCATGACTATCTTCATTAATTTTTTCTCTTACATCTTATGTGTTTTTAAGGGATGGATTTTTATGTACGCTGGTGCAGAAGTTGTCAAAAGCTTGTTTTGAGTTTTCTTTTAATTCTTGAAGCTCTTATTGGGTTAAATAAAGTGCACGAACATGGTGATGGACAATTTGCACGATAATACTTATGGATCCCACTGTACAATCAGATGTTTTCTTTTTCTGTTTCAACCTTACGTATTACCGCCTCTCACCACCCACAAACTCTCACACAAATATATTAACAATACAAAGGATCCAATCCTATCCAAAAATTCTAATTCAATTACATTAAATAGTATATTTAAAATATTTAATTAAATGTGCGGAGTTCACAGTAGCCATTTTGCATATTCAGACTCGAAATAGATCCACTGAATAGTGCATAGCTGCTTTCAAGGGCTACACATATTTCGTAAATTAAATCTTTCCGTTCTCAAAAATGACAATCGTGGGGTATTTTACGGCGAATTTGCATTTACCATATACTATATTTTTATACTAGTTCTTCATCGCTTGTATTTAAAAATGTTAATTTTTTCAAAATTTCGGAGGGGGCTGTAGCCCCTTCAGCCCTCCCCCTGCGTACGCCAGTGTGTGAGTCATTCATTATTTTTTTTCAGTGATCAGAGCCCCCTTCCACCCAACAATTTTGACAAGTCGGCGCCCCTGGTCACGGAGTTATGAGCGAAAAACATTCAAGGGAAAAAATCACGGAATATAGTTTCTCCACGTTACCCATTTCCTAACCGATTTTGCGTTTTCTCTCAAATTTTCTCTTTACTGCGGTTTCATCTTTTGACTGTTATAGCAAGTATCTCCTCTGGGTCGCAAAAAGACATTAAGGAAATTCCCTCCGATGCAAGATTATAATGGACGAGACCGTGAACCGTTCCGACAACCGTTAACTCGCTGTTTTGTCCCTGACTCCCCGTCGCACTTGTCGGGATAGAAAGTGAATCCTTTTTTTTTAAAAAAAAAAAAAAAGACTGCGGGCAGGTGTAATGTGAGAAAGACACGTGATTAAGTAATGGTGTTACACATTCGTACAATATGGGTTTCTCCCACGCGGAGAGTTGGTGCAACTTGGTGCAAGAGATTCCCACAGGTGAGTGGTATCACATTACCGAATGTGTAACTCCATGTGAACTTCATACTGCGTGTTCCCTTTATACACTATATGAGAGAAGGGATTCCTCTCTCTATTCGCCCTGTTAGACGTTTATAACGCAATATAAACGAAGGAAGAGGAGAGAGAGAGAGAGAGAGGGGGGAGAGAGAGAAAGTGAGAGAGAGACAGACAGATAGAGAGAGAGAGAGGGAGAGAGAAAGAGAGATAGAGAAAGAGAGAGAGAGAGAGAGAGAGAAAGAGAGAGAGAGAGAGAGACAGACAGAGAAAGAGAGAGATAAAGAGATGGAGAGAGAGATAGAGAGAGATTTTACTTTTTTTCTTTTTACTCTCTCCGTTTCTTCTCTCTCTCTCGGTCTCTCAGAAGGAAAGGAGAGAGAGAGGGAGAGAAAGAGAGAGGGAGGGAGAAAAGGAATTTCAAGACATTAGCTCATTCCTGTCGGCTTGTAAACAAGCTCGTAATACACAAAATACAGACCAGAGAATATGTACAGAGAATCTTAGCTGAGATGTTGAAAGCTTCCACACATATTTAAAATTCTAACCAGGAACCCAAATATCTCCAAACGGAAAGTGAAAAATGCATGCTCGACCAGGACTCGAACTCGGGTCTCTGGAACACCGTGCCATTTCTCTACCAATTACGCCCTGCTTTGGCTTGAGCTAGGCGCTGGGAAATACTATACTCTGTCCCGGGAATTTGTGCAGCAAGGCCGCACGTAAGGGGAGACAGAGAGTGGACGGAGCGAAGCAGTACGCAGAGACTTGTTTTTGTTCGTTTTCTCCAGAGATTTCCCGGGACAGAGTATAGACACTACAGTTCAAATCACCAACCCTGAGACCTTCTGAAAACAAAACCACGTGCATGCAGAAAGCATTGCAAACTCATAGAAGTAAAATAATCCACACGAAAATCCAGCGTTGTTACAGGATTCATTCCGTAAGGTAATACAACGGCTAATTTGTAGTATGGGATACGCTGCCGCAAATGACGTCTCACTTTAAACCCAATGCTCTTTCTTTTGTACTTATTGCTTCACCTTTATGGTTAACTCTTTGCATCAGTAATCATTTCCCATAAATTTGGCTTCTTTCTTGCATGCGAATTGAATATATTTTACTTGCATTTTTTTAGACAAAAAGATAAAACATGGTAATGTAATTTCTAAGGTTTGATAAAGATAGGAGTGTATTTGAAATTTGTTTGTAGATTTTATGTAAATAAAATATATAATGAGTAGTACAGTGTCCCGGGTTCCACAACAGAAAATGAGGTATAGTGAGGTACACAGTGTTGCCAACCTCTTACTCGAAAAAATCACCAAGGTTTTTTTTTTTTTTGGTCTAACCTAACCTCAAACAAGGAGCTGGCAATCTTGCTTGAGGCTTTCTCGCAGTGTTGCCAACTCACCCCAAGAATATTTCACCATGTGATATTTCACAGGCGAAGCTAACCTACAAATGGGAGTTGGCAACATTGATTAGTGGAGGTGCACGGGTTCTGCGCTATTATTTGCGATTCAGTGTTGCCAACTCACCCCAATAATATTTCACCACATGTTATTTTACAGGCGAAGCTAACCTACGAATGAGAGTTAGCAACACTGGTAACATCAATTACGGTTCAGTGTTGCCAACTCACCTCAAGAATATTTCACCATGTGATATTTTACAGGCGAAGCTAACCTACAAATAGAAGTTGACAACACTGGTAACATCAATTGCGGTTCAATGTTGCCAACTTACCTGAAGAATATTTTACCTTGTGATATTTTACAGGCGAAGCTAACCTACAAATAGAAGTTGACAACACTGGTAACATCAATTGCGGTTCAATGTTGCCAACTTACCTGAAGAATATTTCATCATGTGATATTTTACAGGCGAAGCTAACCTACAAATGGGAGTTGGCAACACTGATTAGTGGAGGTGGCCGGGTTTTGCAACATTAATTGCCAGTGTTGCCAACTCACCCTAAGAATATTTCACCATGATATTTTACAGACGAAGCTAACCTACGAATGGGCAACACAGACTAGTGGAGGTTGGTGGGTTTTGCAACATTAATTGCCAGTGTTGCCAACTCACCTTAAGAATATTCCACCATATGACATTTTACAAGCGAAGCTAACCTACGAATGGGCAACACTGACTAGTGGAGGTGACCGGGGTTGCGTCCGAATCAGCAGCAGATGTCACCTGCACCGTTACATCCGGGGACTCAGCTAATTTTTGTTGCCCGAATTTGCGGTAGACGTGGAGTCGGAGGGAAGAGCAGAGAGGCGCGACAGATGCACGCTTGAACTTGCTGTGATGCTGCGCTTGGCAGCCATATTCTAACTTTCATTTTGTACAGGCAACATTTACTGATTAGAGGATGTAAAACTCAGTTATATTTTAATATTTTATCGATAATGCAGAAAACGTAAATGATGAAATAGCGTGTTATATTTTTAATATGAGTAGTTAGGTGGAAATCATTGACATGTTTGTTTGCGCCCCAGAACGCGGTGGGTGAAGTTCGGGCTGACACCTGGCGGGAAAAGTGACAGCCGTACTACAAGGGGACATGCAGATTCGGACAACTTGGACGTGACTTCGACGGCACGCGAGAGCAACGGGGAGAGAACAGGGTGGAGCGCTTGCCAATCCGGACACGGTCTTTGTAAACCTCTCCTGCGGGAACGAAGTGCTGTACATGCATACGCTGGCGCCTCTTATTATTTCCGTATTGTGACGCAAGCAAACAAACAAATAATTTTTTTTATTTTTTTAAGATTTCTGGCCCCTAACCCCGCCAGGGTGCGTGGTGCCCAACCCAAAAAGGTTCTAACGGCTGCGGTTCTAGATTACCGCACCTCTGTAGAGTTTCACGTGTTTTTTTTTTTCCCCAAACTTCCATGAAACCCTACAGAGGACCTCCGTAATGCATGCAACGTGTACTAACGACTCTAGTGTTATTTTGATGTTGTAATATTTTTGGATATAGAGTTTTATTGTGAGATATAGATAAAAATAATTATGTTTATTATAATATTTTTTGATGAAGATGGAGAATGTATGTGTGTGTGTTACAAATAAAGTTGCATGCTTATTTTTTAGTGTGTATGTGTATGTGTATGTGTTTTTGATGTTTCGACAGCATCTGAAACGATAAAAAAATTTTATTGTTAATTTTCTCATGTAAAAAACAACAACAACAAAATTTTTGTGCAAAAAGTCTGATTGTCTTGTGCTATAGTGCAAAAACTGATGATATTGTAATTCATAACTGATGAAATTAATATTGTAACTGATTTTGAACTAGTGAAATTTTTGCATTGTGCTATTGAAACTGATTGTGCTAGTACAAAAATTTCTTATTGTGCAAGAAAAGAGGTTAAAAACTTGTTAAAACTGCTCTGTGACCCTCTCGTTCTTCACGTCGTGGACGAAGGACTTCTCGGCGACCAGGATCACACTGCATACGGTGTCCTCGGGCAACGGACTGTTGAACTCGCAGACGACCTTGATGTTGGTTCGATCGTTGACCACCACCTGCTTCCTCTTCGTGGTATTGATGACGAACATGGGTCTGCGGGTTTTGAATTCGCTGGGCGTGTAGTACATGTCCATGCTTCCCTCGGTCACGCGTTTGAAAGAGGTGTAAGCTTCGTAAAGTTTGAGGTAATCGTCTTTGGTCATGTCGAGGTTGTAATTCTCGCGCGGGAAAACTTCGTTGCGTCCATTTTTCAGATAAACATTCTTGATTTTGCAGTCGTCGAACTTGCTGGAATCTTTTTCCTGGTTGTTATCGCGCCCGGTCTGAAAGAGCACCACGACGAAATCTGGCATGTCGAACTGTATGTTGTTGAACTGTGTTGTCACGTCGAATTCCATGTGACTTCCCGACGCCATCTTCTGCACACACTGGTAACCGTGAAAGTGAATCGGCACCTGTGGACTCTTCAAGATCTCCGCTTTGTACTTGAGGGCGTAGTTTGTTTCGTATTCCACGATCGGCATTCTCAATTCCATGCTCCGGATGACGCACTTGGCTGCTTCGGGTAATGTGTTGGCTATCGGCGTGCCGTCGGCATTCAAGTTGGTGTATCGCATCAGTGCGTCGTTGTCGTTGGCCGCTCTTCGAAACGTGACGCGCAATCCTCCCTTCCACATGATCTCTTTGTAGTCGGAGAAGAATCCCGGTAGCAGACGCATGGGAAAGAGCACCGTGTGACTTCTCGTC
Source organism: Lepisma saccharinum (assembly GCF_977018435.1). Lineage (NCBI taxonomy): Eukaryota > Metazoa > Arthropoda > Insecta > Zygentoma > Lepismatidae > Lepisma > Lepisma saccharinum. The sequence goes on along the minus strand of NC_139257.1, from coordinate 44,267,959 downwards.
GATATTTTCGTTCCCGCTTCGAATCCTCCTGCTTGATAGTATGTTGCGTCCGTTTTGGATAATTTTAATGTTCCCACTGCCGTCGACGTGATGCCTGGATAATCTATTCTGTCGATGACGGTGTTGTGTTTCCTCACCTCCACCTGCGAGAACAGGTGAGGTACGAAGTTGTCCACGAGTATCAAATTTGCATTGGGTGGAAACGCGTCTCCGCTTTCCTTCTTCACCACGTCGAATTGAAGATAGAGGTCCGCTCTGTGAGGATGAACGAACCCGTCGCCTACGTCCACGTCGTATTCGATCTCCCTGTTCGCTTCGTTGAGATTGGCGAACGTGCGACGGTTGGGAGGAAAAGATTGCAATTCGTAACTTTCGATTTGCTCCATTTTCACTATGTATGGTTATTTATTATACGTTGATCTCCACGATGGCAGTGGTCGTTGCACCTGCGAAATCCACCACGTCTCCTTTCTCGTTTGTCACCACCAACTCTATGTCGTCTATGCGGTTGCGGCATACTGGAAAATAGATCGGCGAAGAGGGCGTGTAGATGATCGGTTCCATGAATTCGGAACTGGGTTTGAATGTGGCTATGATTCCTGTCTGCTTGTGACTTCCTAACAATCCGTCCGAGGATTTCGTGATCATGCCTTCCGCCACGTTGCAGTGAACATTTAGAGTTTCTATGGCTAGAAATTTAGGAATATTGGTTGCCGTATGTTTGATGCCAGCTTCGAGTTTGGTGTCGTTCTCGAAACCTAAAAGTTCACCCATGGTGCCCAGGTTTATGGTTTCCGTCGCCGATAGGATTTCCACTCTGTGCGTGACCGAATTTTGAGAAAGGTACGTGCCTTTGGGTAACTGAGCTTGCAAAGTGGAAAGATTGTATTGGCCTGGCGTGACGACGATGTGTTCGCTTCCGACACTAATTTTATTATTGTGCTGCGTGACGTTAGGTATGAGGTACATGCTGTAGAATGCACGCAGAGCTACGGATTTAGGATAGACGATGTCGTCGTGCAGCGTGAGTTTCAGGATCGAAGATTCGCTCGTGAGATGGAACACGCCCATCGTGTTTTAGGCTCCACAATGCTTTCTGAAAATGTTCCACCGACGGGTTATTTATTTTAGACATGTATGCGAGAACAGAAAGGCATAGGTGGCCACAGTTAACATCGGTGAAACCCTGGATGCGTTTGTCATTGTAGTAGAGGTTGGCAACACTGAGATACTTCACCAACCTGGCAGGCGGTGTGCCACCGAACGAATCGAAAACAAATGCATTGTTATCGTCAATTTTGAGGTAGCATATCCAATGTGTACCACGATTTTTGTAACGGTCCAGGTTGACCACGCCATACTCCTTTCTCTTCACAGCAGAGGGTAGAGAATCGGACATGAAAACACCCCTGAAGTTCCTTATTCCCAACGGTTCGATCAGAGATTCAATATCGAAGTTGGACAGGGCTTCTTCTTTTTTTTATATTTTTTCAAAGCATCGAGGTTGCTTTTTTGTTTTTTGGTTATACCTTTCCCCTTCTTTTCCATAGCCAGATTGTGACGTTTTTGTTCTTCCAATTCTGCCTTGTTCTTCTTCGAGTCGATGACGGTTTTTGCGATGGCGGCACTTCCGCCGGCCAAACTTCCAACGGCCCCTAATGCTGCCAGGATGGCCGGGATGCTGAATATGAAACCTCCGATTTTTTGCTGTTTTCGCGAACGCTGCAAGCGTCTCAATTGAGGTGTACTGAGAAGTAATTTCATTCCGTGTCCTTTCGTCAAGCAAGAACGTTTCTTCTCACGTTGTTTCTTAGTGAGTAACCCATCGAGGGCACCTAGATTTTTCAGATTGGAGTATGGTATCTGGTACACGACACCCTTAGGCTTCATGTTGATGCTCTATATGTTATTTTCACGATATGTTATTTATATATATGTTTTGAGATTTTTTTGCTTTGTGTAATTTTTTTGGTATGTTATTTATATATAAATATTCTGAGATTTTTTTGGTCCGTGTAATTTTTTTCAAGGATATACTTTGCGCAGAGTCGTTACACAAATTCTATTACGTGCTTTGTTTTTTTACCAAGAAGTTCTTTTGTACCCTTGTACACGATTCGAGTTTTGTTCTCGATTAAAATAGCTAGCTTCTCGTTGGATAACATGTCAGCGTATCGATCTGGTAAAAATAGACTGTATTGTGCGTTGAGCAACAGACGCGCCTTGGGACCATACTGGGTAGAAACAATTGAACCGGAAGTTATCGTGTAAGGTTTGTCCACTTCCAATTCCCGAATTTTTACATACTCTACTGACAAATTTAGCATTTGTTTTAATGCTTGGAGGTCACTCATTTTTTCAGTTGTCATATCGAAGAGAAATTTTCAGTGTGTGTGTTAGAGAAATTTAGTTTTTTTTTTTTTCACGATGTGTGTTATTTATATATACCGAAGATTATTTTTTTCACGATGTGTGTTATTTATATATATATTTTTTTTCACGGTTTGTATCGAAGATTTTTTTGTGTGTGTGCGTTAGAGGAAGAAAGTTCGTGCTTCGGAAAACGCAA